>NW_022630088.1:3770517-3932438 GCF_010909765.2 Amblyraja radiata | reverse complement strand
GTGTGTGTGTGTGTGTGTGTGTGTGTGTGTGTGTGTGTGTGTGTGTGTGTGTGTGTGTGTGTGTGTGTGTGCGTGTGTGTGTGTGTGTGCGTGTGTGTGTGTGTTTCTGGCTGTGTGTGTTTCTAGCTGTGTGTGTTTCTGGCTGTGTGTGTTTGTAGATGCCAGATTTGGCCTTTGATACCACGCTACGCCAGCACTCCGTCATTAAACTCCATCAATTTTTTCCATGTCACTAACTCATTCACTTTTACATCCGATTTGGCACTCCTCAAAACATTTTTGCTTTTTTGTACCCATTTTTTAAATAAAATCCTACACCCCCCCCCCCCCCACTCACTCATGTTGTCGCCTCCTGCTAGCCAGCGACCATAACGGCTGCTGACGCCCGCCTTGCTCCATAAACGCCGCTATTTTTGATGCGAGGCCTCACCCGGGTCTCTGGCACTTTTGGGCAGCAACTTTATGGCCAATGTACTGCCCCATAGTATTGAACTTAATTAAAACATACAGTAGCTGTAAAGGGGAACACAGCGTCACTTCCAGATTTAAAACAGAAAATAGATATTTTCATTTTTTTAGTAACTAAAGTTATCAACGTATAATTTTTTGTGTGTTGGAAAACAAAATATAGTGGCACAGCTGGTGGACTTGCTGCCTCACACGCCAGAGATGTGTGTTCGATCCTGTCCTCGGGCACTGTCTGTGTTGAATTTGCACATTCTCCCTGCAAGCGTGTGGGTTTCCTCCCACATCCCAAACATGCATTGGCTTTGTAGGTTAACTTGTCTCTGTAAAATTGCCCCTAATGTGTAGGGAGTGGGTGAGGGAAGTGGGATAACAGAACTTGTATGAATGGGTAGACGAAAATGCTGGAGAAACTCGGCGGGTGAGGCAGCATCTATGGACCGAAGGAAATAGGCGACGTTTCGGGTCGAGACCATTCTTCAGACCGATGTGAGGTTGGGGGTGGGGCGGGAAGAAGAAAGGAAGAGGCGGAGACAGTGGGCTGAGGGAGAGCTGGGAAGGGGAGGAGAAAGCAGGGACTACCTGAAATTGAAGATGTCAATGTTCATACTGCTGGGGTGTAAACCACCCAAGCGAAATATGAGATGTTGCTCCTCCAATTTACAGTGGGCCTCACTCTGGCCATGGAGGAGACCCAGGACAGAGAGGTCGGATACAGAGTGGGAGGGGGAGTTGAAGTGCTGAGCCACCGGGAGGTCAGGTTGGTTATTGCGGACCGAGCGGAGGTGTTCGGCGAAACGATCGCCCAGCCTCTGCTTGGTCTCACCAATGTAGACCTGCTGCATCTAGAGCAGCAGATGCAACAGGTGGGGTTGCAGAAGATGCAGGTAAACCTCTGTCGCACCTGGAACGAATGCTTGGGTCCTTGAATGGAGTCGAGGGGGAGAGGTAATGGGACAAGTGTTGCATATCTTGCGGTTGCCAGGGAAAGTGCCCGGGGAGGGGGTGGTACGGGAGGGAAGGGAAGAATTGACAAGGGAGTTGCGGAGAGAGCGGTCTTTGCGGAAGGCAGACATGGGGGGAGATGGGAAGATGTGGCGAGTGGTGGGGTCACGTTGGAGGTGGCGAAACTGACGGAGGATTACTTTTTGTATGTGAAGGCTGGTGGGATGAAAGGTGAGGACTAGGGGGACTCTGCCCTTGTTGCGAGTGGGGGGGATGGGGAGAGAGAGCAGTGTTGTGTGGTATGGAGGAGACCCTGGTGCGAGCCTCATCTATGGTGGAGGAGGGGAACCCCCGTTCCCTGAACAATTAGGACATTTCAGATGCCCCGGTGTGGAACGTCTTATCCTGGGAGGAGATGCGGCGTAGACGGAGGAATTGGGAGTAAGGGATGGAGTCCTTACAGGGGGCAGAGTGGGAAGACGTGTAGTCCAGATAGCCATGGGAGTCAGTAGGTTTATAGTGGATGTCGGTCAGGAGTCTATCACCTGCGATGGAGATAGTGAGGTCAAGGAATGGTAGGGAAGTGTCGTAAATGGTCCAGGTGTATTTGAGTGCCGGATGGAAGTTAGTGGTGAAGTGGATGAAGTCAGTCAGTTGTGTGTAGGTGCAGGAGGAGGCCCCAAAGCAGTAGTCGATGTAACGGAGGTAGAGGTCGGGGATGGGGCCCTGGTACGTATTGAACAAGGATTGTTCGACGTACCCGACAAAGAGGCAAGCGTAGCTGGGGCCCATGCGTGTGCCCATAGCTACGCCTTGTGTTTGGAGGAAATGGGAGGAGTCAAACGTAGAGTTGTTGAGGGTGAGGACCAACTCCGATAGGCGGAGGAGAGTGTCAGTGGCTGGGTATTGTTTGCTCCTCTGGTCGAGGAAGTACCGGAGGGCTTTGATACCATCCTGGTGGGGGATGGAGGTGTAGAGTGACTGGACGTCCATGGTGAAGATGAGGGGTGAGGGCCTATAGAGTGGAATGCGCGAAGATGACGGAGAGTGTCTGAGGTGTCTTGAACATAGGTAGGGAGGGATTTAACCAAGGGGGATGGGATGGAGTCAAGGTATGTGGAGATGAGTTCGGTGGGGGCACGAACAGGCAGAGACAATGGGTCTACCGGGACAGCCAGGTTTGTGGTTTTTGGGGGAAGGTAAAATCGGGCCGTGCAGGGCTGGGGAGCATAGAAACATAGAAATATAGAAAATAGGTGAAGGAGTAGGCCATTCGGCCCATCGAGCCTGCACCGCCATTCAATATGATCATGGCTGATCATCCAACTCAGTATCCTTTACGTGCCTTCTCTCCATACCCACTGAACCCTTTCGCCACAAGGGCCACATCTAACTCCCTCTTAAATATAGCCAATTAACTGGCCTCAACTACCTTCTGTGGCAGGGAATTCCAGAGATTCACCACTCTCTGTGTGAAAAATGTTTTCCTCATCTCGGTCCTAAAAGATTTCCCCCTTATCCTTAAACTGTAACTCCTTGTTCTGGACTTCCCCAACATCAGGAACAATCTTCCTGCATCTAGCCTGTCTAACCCCTTAAGAATTTTGTACGTTTCAATAAGATCCCCCCTCAATCTTCCAAATTCTAGCGAGTACAAATCGAGTCTATCCAGTTATTCTTCATATGAAAGTCCTGACATCCTAGGAATCAGTCTAGTGAACCTTCTCTGTACTCCCTCTATGGAAATAATGTCTTTCCTTAGATCAGGAGATCAAAACTGTACGCAATACTCCAGGTGTGATCTCACCAAGACCCTGTACAACCGCAGTAGAACCTCCCTGCTCCAATACTCAAATCCTTTTGCTATGAATGCTAACATACCATTTGCTTTCTTCACTGCCTGCTGCACCTGCATGCCTACTTTTAATGACTGGTGTACCATGACACCCAGGTCTCGTTGCATCTCCCCTTTTCCTAATCGTCCACCATTCAGATAACAGTCTACTTTCCTGTTTTTGCCACCAAAGTGGATAACCTCACATTTATCCACATTATACTGCTTCTGCCATGCATTTTCCCACTCACCCAGCATATCAAAGTCACCTTGCAGCCTCCTAGCATCCTCCACACAGCTAACACTGCCCCCCAGCGTAGTGTCATCCGCAAACTTGGAGATGTTGCATTCAATTCCCTCATCCAAATCATTAATATATATTGTAAATAGCTGTGGTCCCAGCACCGAGCCTTGCGGTACCCCACTAGTCACTGCCTGCCATTGTGAAAATGATCCGTTTACTCCTACTCTTTGCTTCTTGACTGCCAGTCAGTTCTCTATCCACATCAATACTGCACCCCCAATACCGCGTGGGTGGATTATGATAAGGTTGGAGGCTCGGTCGTGCAGGGCGTGGGAGTTGGTGAAGTGGGTGATGGTGCTAGAGATGGTGGCCTGGTGCTCGTCAGTGGGGTCATGGCCCAGGGGTAAGTAGGAGGAGGTGTCCGAGAGTCGGCGCGTGGACTCAGCTTTGTAGAGATCGACGCGCCAGACTACCACGGCACCTCCCTTGTTGGCGGGTTTGATAACCCAGTCTGGGTTGTTGCGGAGTGAGTCTATGGCAGTACGTTCAGGGGGAGGGGGGGAGATTGGAGTGAGACAGGGGAGTGGAGAAGTTGAGGCGGTTGATGTCGCGACGGCAGTTTTGAATAAAGAGTTTTAAAGCTGGAAGATGGCCACGAGGGGGGTTCCACGAGGAGGGGGTGCGTAGGAGACTGGAAAAGGGGCAAGGATTCCTTCCCATGGAAGAACGGTGTGAGGCGGGGGCAACGGCAGAAGAGCTCCAAGTCATGGTGGCCGCGGAACTCATTGAGATGGGGACGGAGGGGGACAAAGTTAAGACCTCTGCTGAGGACAGACCGTTCGGTGTTGGAGAGGGGGAGGTCGGGGGAGATGGTGAACACCCGGCAGGGATGGGGGTTAGAGTCGGAGGAAGGCAGATGAGTGGACTGGGGAGGAGGCGATGTGTGGTGGGAGGTGGTGGGTGATGGGGGTTGGTGTGTGGTCAGGGGGCGAGTGGGGGGGGGGGGGGGGGAGAGGGCTGTGCTGTGGGTGGGGAAGAGCAGGGGATTGATGTCGGGGGGGACGAAAAAGAAAGGAAGATGCGGAGACAGTAGGCTGTGGGAGAGCTGGGAATGGGAGGGGAAGGAGGGAGAAAGCAAGGACTACCTGAAATTAGAGAAGTCAATGTTCAAACCGCTGGGGTGTAAACTACCCAAGCAAATATGAGGTGCTGCTCCTCCAATATGTGGTGGGCCTCACTCTGGCCATGGAGGAGACCCAGGACAGAAAGGTCGGATTCGCAATGGGAGGGGGAGTGAAGTGCTGAGCCACCGGGGGATCAGGTTGGTTAGTGCGAACTGGGAGGAGGTGTTGTGCGAAGCGATCGCCAAGCCTGCGCTTGGTCTCACCGAGGTTGATCATCCGCTGAATAATCCAACCACATGTTTGTTTGGAAGTGGAAAGAAATAATATAAATTGCATTCATTGCTACGTGTAAATAGGGTTGAGATACTGTATTATAATGTTGCTGCAAGTCATTGTGGTATATATCATGTCTTGGTTGGTGAATATGTTTAGTTTGTGAGGGTGAGAGGGAGGAGGAGGGGGCGGTGAAGGGGAAGGAGAGGGTGAGGGGGAAGTAAAGGGGAAAGCGGTGGGGGAGGCGGAGGGGGAAGAGGGTGAGGGGAGATGTGAGGGAGAGGGAAGGTGAAGGTGAAGGTGAGGGTAGGGAAGGGGGGAGGTGAGTTAGATGGAGAGGAAGAGGGAGGGGACGGGGGTGAGGGTAATGTAGGGGGAAGGTGAGGGGGAGGGGGAGGGGATTGCGGGGGAGGGGGAGGGGGAGGGAGATGGGGTAGGGGTGAGGTGTGTGGAGGAATGAGGAAGAGTGAGGGCCAGAGGGAGGGTGAAGGTGAAGATGAGGAGTGGGGAGGGGGTTGGGTGAGGTAGGCGGAGAGGAAGGCGGGGTGAGGGGAGGGGACGGGGGTAAGGGGAGGGGAGGGGGAGGTGAAGGGGGAGGAGAAGGTGGAGGGATAGGGAGAGGTGGAGGGGGTGTGGGTGTAGGGTGGGAGGGGTGAGGGAAGATGAGGGGAAGGGGTGAGAAAGGGGTAGTGGAAGGGGAAAGGGGAGGAGGAGAGTGATGGAGAGATCGAGGGGGTTGACAGGTACGGGTAGGGAGGGGGGAAGAGGGAGGGGGATGCCGGAGAGGAGGGGAAGGGGGAGGGTAGGGTGAGGGAAGGGTGATGGGGGAGAGGAGGGGGATGATTGGGAAGGGAAGTGAAGGGCTGAGTGGTGGGTGGTTGGGGAATGGCAGAGGGGAGGGTCAGGGTGAGGAGAGGGGAAGGTGACGGTGAGGTGGAGGGTTAAGGGGGAGTGGAGGGGGAAGGGGAGAGTGTGGGGAAGGGAAGTGGGAGATAGATGGGGAAGGGATGGGGGAGCAAGAGGTGGAGGGGGAGGGGAAAGAAGAGGAGGAGGGGGTGTGGTTGTAGGGTGGGAGGGGCGGGGGAGGGTGAGGGTGAGGGGAGGGGGAGGGGTCAGAGAGGAGGAAGGGAGGAAAGGAGGAAGGGGATGGGGAAGGAACGGGGATGATGTGGTGGAGGGGAGGAGGAAGGGGAGTGGGGAGGTGAGGGGTGGGGGAGTAAGGGCTAGGGGAAGCGAGGAGGATGGAAGGGGAAGGGCATAAGGAAGGCGACGGGGAGGGGGTGAGGAGGGTGATGGTGAAGGGATAGGGGAAGGGGTGGGGGGTGGGGGAGGGGAAAGGGAGGGCTGGGGGAAGGGGTGAGGGAGGATGAGTGAGAGGATGAGGATGAAGGGTTGGGGGAAGGGGTGAGGGAGGGTGAGTGGGACGGGGAGCGGATGGGGGAAGGGGAAGGGGAGGGGGGAGAGGACGTGGAGGGGAAAGGGAGTGCTGGGGGGGATGCGGTGAGGGAGGGTAAGTGAGAGGGGGCTTGAAGGGATGGAGGAAGGGGTCGGGGTGGGGGGAAATGGGAGGGCTGGGGGGAAGGGGTGAGCGAGGGTGAGTGGGAGGGGGAGCGGATGGGTGAAGGCGACGGGGGGTGAGGAGGGGGAGGGGTAAGGGATGGGCTGGGGGAAAGATTTAGAGGGGGATAGGCTGATGTTTGGGAAGGGTCGGGGAGGAGAGGGGGGAAGGTAGGGAAGGGTGAGGTAGGGGAGGGTGAGGAAGGGGAGGGTGAGGGAAAAGAGGACGGGAGGGGCAGGGAGAGGGAGAACGGACGGGGGGTGAGGGGAAAGTGTGGGAAGGGTGGAAGGAGAGGGGTGGAGAAGGGCGAGCGGGAACGGGAGGGGTGACGGGAAAGTTTGGGGAGGGGGAAGGGGTGGAGAGGGGGTGGTAGGAGGGGACAGGAAGGGTGGAAGGGAAAGGGGAGCGGGAGAGTGGGGGAGGGGAGGGGGAGAGTGCAGAGGAGAGGAAGTGGAGGGCGAGGGGATAGGTTGAGGGTGGCTGAGGAATAGGGTTGGGGAAGGGGTTAGAGGAAGAGAAAAGGGGGTGGGAAGGGGAGGGTCTGGGAGAGGGAGGGGGAACGGAAAGGGGTATGAAGTGGGAGGGGTGGGATAAGGGGAGCAGGAGTGTGAGTGGGAGAGGGAGGGGGAAAGATGCAAAGGGGGGGGCGGGGAGTGTGAGGGGAGGGGAAGGGGTATTGAGGGGGCTAAGGTGCGGGAGGGGGAGGGGCAGGGTGTGGGGAGGGGAGTGTGCGGGAGGGGGGCGGGTGCTAAGGGGGGGTTAAGGTGTGATGGAGGTTGAGCGGAGGGGAAGGGGAGGGGGAGGGGGTTTAGGGGGGGAGGGGGTAGAGGAACGGGAGTGTGACGTGTGGGGAAGAGTGGAGAGGGGGAGGGGGGTTGTGAGGGGGATGTGGAGAGGAAAGGGGAGAGTATGGGGAGGGTTATATGGAGGGGGAAGTGGAGGGGTTGGGGAGGGGGAAAGGCATGGTGAGGGAGGGTGAGGGAGGGGAGCGAGAGGTTGAGGGGAGGGGGGTAGAGGAGGCAGGTGATGAGGGGCGACAGGGAGGGCGGAGGGGAGAGGAATGGGAGCGGTGATGATGAGCTGGGAGCGGGAGACGGAGGGCGAGGGTGTTGAGGGGGCAAGAGTAGGGGAGGGAGGTGGGGAGGGAGAGCGGGGAAGGGGAGGGGGTGAGGGGTCGGGGGATGGGGGAGAGATGTTAAGGAGAATGGGAAGGTGCGGATGCGGTGAGGAGGAGGGGGCAGGTGAGGGAGGGGGAGGGGGAGGTTGAGGAGGGAGGGGAAACGGCGAGGGTGAGGGTGAGAGTGAGGTAGAGGGGAATGGGGAAGGAGAGGAGGGAGGCGAAGAGAAGGGGGAGAATGAGCGGGAGGGGTAGGAATTGGAGGGGGTAGAGGAGCAATTGGGGAGGGGAGGGGAGGTGGAAGGGGAGTGAGGGTGATGGTGATGAGGGGGCGAAGGGGCAGGGGCAGGGTGGGGGGGTTGGGTGAGGGTGGTGAGGGGCTGGGGATTGAGGGGGAGGGGTTGAGGGGGAAGGGTAGGGGAGGTGGAGAAAAGAGTGAGGGGGAGAGGAGGCGGTTAGGAGGGGAGGGGGTGTGAGTGGGGGAGGGGGGAGATGAGGGTGAGGTAAGGGGAGGGGTGGGTTGTGAGGATCTAGGGCAGGGGAGGGGGAGGGGTACGGGCATGGGGTAGGATAAGGGGATAAGGGAGGGGAGGAGGAAAGGGAGCGGAGGGGAGGGTGATGGTGGGTATGGGGAAGGGGGTTGGGAGGAGAGGGGGCGGGGAAGATGAGGGTGAGAGCGACGGGAGGGAAACGTTGAGAGGAAGGGGAGGGGAGCGGGTGGGGAGGGGGAGGTTGATGAGGGGAAGGGGTAGGGGTGGTTGATGAGGGGGAGGGGACGGACGGCGAGCGTGATGAGGGGAAAAGAGGAGGGGAAGGAGAACGGGAGGAGAGCGGGGAAGGGGAGGGGTTGAGGGGGCGGGGGAGGGAGGTTATGGCGAACGGGAGGTGCGGGTGAGAGGGGGGCGGGGATTGAGGGGGAAGGAGAGGGGGTGGGAGAGAGGGAGGTGAGGGGGAGGTGGAGGTGGAGGGGAAAGGGTAGGGTGAGGGTTAGGTGGAGGGGGATGGGCAAGGAGAGGAGGGGAGGGTAGGCGAAGTGGAGGGGCTAGTGGAGGAAGAGCGGTGGGGGAGGGGGAGGGGGAGGGGGTTGTGAGGTTGATGGTGATGAGGGGAGGGGGAAGGTGAGGGGGGGTTTGGTGCTGATGAAGGGGAGGGGAAGGGGAAGAGTTGGTGAGGGGGAGGGGGAGAGGGAAGAGTGAGGGGAAGCGGTTGTGGGGAGGGGAGAAAAGGGGATGGGGAGAGGGGAGGTGAGGGTGAGGGGAGGGGGTGGGATGTGAGGAGGTAAGGGCCGGGGAGGGGGAGGGGGAGAGGGAGGGGCGGGGGTGAGGGGAGGGGAAGGGGGAAAGGGAGTGAAGGGGAGGATGATGGTGGAATTGGGGAGGGGGGGATGGGATGGAAGGGGGAGAAGGGGATGATGAGATCGAGGGGAGGAAAAGGTTGAGGGCAAGGCGAGGGGAGGGGGTGGTGATGATGGGGAGCGGGAGGCGGAGGACGAGGGTGATGATAGGGAAAGAGGAGCGGTTGGGAGAAGGGGAGGTGAGCGGGGAAGGGGAGGGGGTGAGGGGGCGGGGGGCAGGGGAGGGGATAAGGGGAACAGGAGGCTGCGGGTGAGGGAGGTGGAGGGCTGGGAGGGGGAATGAGAGGTTGAGGGGTGGGAGGGGGAAGGAGAGGGCGAGGGGTGGGAGGCGGAGTGTGAGGGGGAGGTGGAGGGGAAAGGGGAGGGTGAGGGTCAGGTGGACGAGGATGGGGAAGGAGAGGAGGGGGAGGCAAAGGGGAAGGGGAGGATGAAGGTGAGGGTGAGGGTGTGGGGGGTGTTGAGGAGTGGTGGGGGTGGGGGGTGCGAAGGGGGGGAGTGTGATGGGGCCGGGAGTATGTGGAGGGGGTAGTCGAGGGAGAGGAGCAGGTGGATGGGAGGAGGAAGGGGGGTGAGAGTGATGGTGATGATGGGGAGGGGGAGGGGGAGTAAGGGAGTGAAGGGAGAAGGGGAGGGGAGGTGGAGGAGACGGGGGGGGGTGATGAGGGTTAGGGTTAGGGGAAGCGCAGGGTGAGGGGGGATGGGGAGGTGGAGGGGAACGTGAGGGGGAGAGGGAGGGGAGTGGGAGGATTACGGTGAGGATGGGGAGGGAAATGGGAGGTGATGGGGAATGTGGAGTAGGAGGAGAGGGGAGAGGAATGGAATGGGGCAGGGGGAAGGGGAGGGGTGAAGAAGTGGAGGGGGTATGCAGGTGGAAGAAAGAGAAAGGGAGAGGGGGACGTGGAGGGTGAAGGGGAGGTGAGAGCGGGGAGAGGGAAGGCGTAGAGAGGGGTGATGGTGAGGGGGATGGGGAGGAGCAGGTGGAAGGGGAGGGGAATGGTGATGAAGCGGGAAGGGGGAGGTGTTTGGAGGAGGGGAAATGTGAGTATGATGAGGGCAAATGGCAGGGGGAGGGGAGGGAGATGGGGGAGGTTGATGGGAAGGGGAAGCGGAGGTAAGGGGCAGGGGACGGGGAGGGGGTGGTGAGGAGGAGAGGATGGGGATGGGGATGGGGATGGAGAGGGGTGGAGGGGTGAGGGGGTGCTGAGGGGAAGGGGTGGGGCGTAGGTAAGGGGAGTGCAGGGGGATGGTAAGAGGGAGGGGGTTGAGGAGGTTGAAGGGGAGGTGGCGGTGATGGAAGGGGGACGGTGAGGTGGAGGGGAGGAGAGGGGACGGGAGATAAATGGAGAGTGGGGAGGCGGAGGGAGAGGAAGGGGTAAGGGGAGCAGTTGAGAGAAGGGGAGGTAAAATGGAAGGGGAAATGGGAGGAGTGGAGGGGACGGATGGGGGGTGGGACTCAAATTGAAAAAGCTATTAGTCAGTGTGTGAGGCAGGAGGCAGAGAGTAAAAGTGGCAGGCAGACAAATCCAGGGCAAATCCAGGGCAAAAATCAAAAAGGGGCATTTTTCAACATAATTGTATAAGGGGTAAGAGTGTTGTAAAAACAAGCCTGAAGGCTTTGTGTCTCAATGCGAGGAGTATTCGTATAAGGTGGATGAGTTGAACCTGCAGATAGCTATTGATGATTATGATATAGTTGGGATCACGGAGACATGGCTCCAGGGTGACAAAGGCTGGGAAATGAACATCCAGGGATATTCAATATTCAGGAGGGATAGAGAGAAAAGAAAAGGAGTTGGGGTGGCGTTGCTGGTTAGAGAGGAGATTAACGCAATGGAAAGGAAGGACATTAGCTTTGAAGAGGTGGAATCGGTATGGGTCGAGCTGCGAAACACTAAGGGGCAGAAAACGCTGGTGGGTGTTGTGTACAGGCCACCTCACCGTAGTAGTGAAGTTGGGGATGGCATCAAACAGGAAATTAGAAATGCGTGCGACAAAGGCAAAACAGTTATAATGGGTGACTTCAATCTACATGTAGATTGGGTGAATCAAATTGGCAGGGGTGCCGAGGAAGAAGATTTCTTGGAATGTATGCGGGATAGTTATTTAAATCAACATGTAGAGGAACCAACGAGAGAGCAGGCTATTTTAGACTGGGTATTGAGTAATGAGGAAGGGTTAGTTAGCAGTCTTGTTGTACGTGCCCCCTTGGGCAAGAGTGACCATAATATGGTTGAGTTCTTCATCAGGATGGAGAGTGACATTGTTAATTCAGAAACAATGGTTCTGAACTTAAAGAAAGGTAACTTTGAGGGTAGGAGACGTGAATTGGCCAAGATTGACTGGCAATTAATTCAAAATGATTGACGGTGGATATGCAATGGAAGACATTTAAAGACTGCATGGATGAACTACAAAAATTGTTCATCCCAGTTTGGCAAAAGAATAAATCAGGGAAGGTAGTGCATCCGTGGATAACAAGGGAAATCAGGGATAGTATCAAAGCGAAGGATGATGCGTACAAATTAGCCAGAAAAAGCAGCATACCAGTGGACTAGGAGGAATTCAGAGACCAGCAGAGGAGGACAAAGGGCTTAATTAGGAAAGGAAAAATAGATGATGAAAGAAAACTGGCAGGGAACATAAAAACTGAATGCAAAAGATTTTATAGATATGTGAAGAGAAAGAGATTAGTTAAAACAAATGTAGGTCCCTTGCAGTCAGAAACAGGTGAGTTGATCATGGGGAACAAGGATATGGCGGACCAATTGAATAACTACTTTGGTTCCGTCTTCACTAAGGAAGATAACTAATCTGCCGGAAATAGCAGGGGACCGCGGGTCAAAGGAGTTGGAGGAATTGAGTGAAATCCAGGTTAGTCGGGAAGTGGTGGTGGTAAATTGAATGGATTTAACGCGGATAAATCCCCAGGGCCAGATAGGCTGCATCCCAGAGTACTTAAGGAAGTAGCTCCAGAAATAGTGGATGCATTACTGATAATCTTTCAAAACTCTTTAGACTCTGGAGTAGTTCCTGAGGATTGGCGGGTAGCAAACGTAACCCCACTTTTTAAGAAGGGAGGGAGAGAGAAAAGGGGAGTTACAGACCAGTTAGTCTAACATCGGTAGTGGGAAAACTGCTAGAGTCAGTTATTAAAGATGGGATAGCAGCACATTTGGTAAGTGGTGAAATCATTGGACAAAGTCAGCATGGATTTACAAAAGGTAAATCATGTCTGACGAATCTTATAGAATTTTTCGAGGATGTAAATAGTAGCGTGGATAGGGGAGAACCAGTGGATGTGGTGTATCTGGACTTCCAGCAGGATTTCAACAAGGTCCCACATAAGAGATTAGTATACAAACTTAAAGCACACGGCATTGGGGGTTCAGTATTGATGTGGATAGAGAACTGGCTGGCAAACAGGAAGCAAAGAGTAGGAGTAAACGGGTCCTATTCACAATGGCAGGCAGTGACTAGTGGGGTACCGCTAGGGAAGGGGTAGGGTAGTATTAGCGGGAGGGAGCAGGGCGTGGTAATGGGGAGGGGGAGGTGGAGGGCGAGGTGGAGGGCTAGAGAGTATGAGGGGGAGGGGGACGGTTATTGGAAGGGAGATGAGGAAGGGGCAGGATGAAGGGTATTGGAGTGGGAGAGAGAGGAAGGGAGGGGGATATCAGGGGGGTAGGGGTGGGAGGGCGGGGGTTCGGGAGCGGATGGGCGTAGGGGTAGGGAGGGGGAGTTGGGTAAGAGGGGGAGGAGGAATGTGAAGGGGGGTAGGGAGACAGAAGGGGAGGGGGGCAGGAGTGGGAGGAGGATAGGGAATGGTGAGTGATAGGAGGTGGGCGGGGAGAGGGAGGTTGTAGATGAGTGGCAGGGTTGGGGAATGGGGTGGAGGGGGCTGAGGAGGGGGGAGGGGGAAAGTGATGAGAGAATGGGGAGCGGAAGGGGTAGAAGTGGAAGGGGCAGGGGGAGCGGGAATGGATGGAGGAGAGGAATGGGAGGGAAAGCGGGAAGGGGTGGAGGAGAGGAAGAGGGAGGGGAGGAGAAAGAGGAGGAGGAGGGGGTATGGGATGGGGAGGGGTAGGGTAGGGGAGGGGGGAGGGTGAGTGGGGGAGGGTGAGTGGGGGAGGGGAGGAGGAGGGAGAAGGTGAAGGCAAGGAAGGGGGAGGGGGGAGGGGGAGGAGAGGCTGAGGAAGAAAGGGTGTGGTTGAGGGGGAGGTGGAGGGGTGGGAGAGAGTGAATGCGAGGAAGCGGGGGAAGGGGAGGGGGAGGGAGAGGGGAGGGGGAGGGGAGTTGAGGGCGAGGGGGTGGGAGAGGGGCGGGGGAGGGGATGTGGATGTTGAAGGTGAGTGGAAAATGAGGGGGCAGGGGAGGAAGAGTGGGAATGGGGGAGGAGACGGGGATGATGATGAGGGTTAGGGGACAGGGTAGGTTAAGGGGGGTTTGGGGAGGGGGTGGGGATGGTGAGGGGGAGAGGTGAGGGTGTGGGAGTGTGAGGGGGGATGGGGAGGGGCGGGAGGTTGAAGGGGAGGGGCCGGGGTTGTGGGGGGCAAAGGGGAAGGGCAGGGGGTCGGAGGCGGTGGGGGATGAGGAAGGCGTGAGGGAGGGGTAAATGGTGGAGAGGGGTAAATGGTGGAGAGGGGGAAGGGGGAGGGAAGTGTTGAGGGAGTGGGAAGGAGGGGGAGAAGGAAGAGTAGGGTGTGAGGTGAGGTGAAGAGGGAGGGGCGTGGGGGAGGTGGGATGGGAGGGGGTGGTGGGAGGGGAGGTGTAGGGGTGGAGAAGGCGGGGAGAGGATGAGGGAAGGCGGAAAGGGAGGGGAAGGGGTGGGGTGAGGGAAGGGGCATCGTGAGGGGGAGTAGAAGGGGCGGAGGAGAGGGGGAGGTGAAAGACAGGGGGAGAATAGAGGGTAGCTATGGTGTAGGGGAGAGGGAGGGGAAGGGAGGGTAGGGGAGGGGGTTGTGAGGGGGAGGGAGATGATAAGGAGGAGGGGAAGGATGAGATGGATGGGGAGGGGGAGGGGTATGGGAGCTAAGAGAGAGAAGAGAGGAGGGGGGGAAGAGGAGTGGCAGTGGGAAGGGGAGGAGAGGGGAGGAGGAGGGGACGGGAAGTGGGAAGGGGAGGGGAAAGGGAGTGGAGTGTGTTGGTGAGATGAAAGGGGTGGGGAATGGGAGGTTGAAGGGGTGGGTAAAGGGGACAAGGGAGGCGGAGGGGGACGGTGAGATGGAGGGGTGGGGGGATGGGTAGGAGCGGGTGAGGAACGTTAAGGGTGGGGTGCGGAACGGTAAGGGGAAGGGTAGGAAGAGGGGGTTGAAGGGGGGTGAAGGGTGAGGCGTAAGGCGAGCGGGAGGGGGAGGGGGAGTATGGGGAGAGGGGTTGTAAGGGAAGATTGGCGGTGAGGGGAGCGGGAAGGGGATGGGGAGGAGATGGGAGGGTGGAGGTGAAGGGGGAGGCAATAGAAGGAGAGCGGGAGGGAGGGGGTAGAGGGGAGGAGGGGAGAAGGGGAGGATAAGGGGACAGAGGGTCGGGAACGGTGAGGGGAGGGGGAGGGAGAGAGGGAGGGGAGAGGGAGAAAAGGGGTGTGGAATGCGAAAGGAGAGGGGGTGGGAGCGGGGGAGGTGGAAGGGTCGGGTGAGGGAGGGTGAGGGGAGGGGGATTGAGAGGGGGAGGAGGAGTGTGCGAGGGTGAGGGGGGGGGGTGGAGATGGGGAGGAGGGGAGTGCGAGGGTGAGGGGAGGGGGATGGAGAGGGGGAGGAGGGGAGTGCAAGGATGAGGCGGCATTGGATGAGGAAGGGAAAGGTGAGGGGGTAGGGGGAGGGAAAGGGGGAGGGGATGGGGAGGGGAGCGGAGGGGGAGGGGAGCGGAGGAGGAGGGCAGTGGTAAGAGAGGGTGAGGGGTGGTGAGGGAGTACGGGAGCGGAGATCGAAGTGGGAGGGGGAGGGGGTGTAGAGGGGGAGGGGTGGAGAGGGGGAGGGGATTGGAAGGAGGAAGGGGTGTGGAGGATGTGATGGTAGTGGATAGAAGTGGGAGCGGGAGGGCGAGGCGAAGGAGAGGGAGAGGAGGAGGAGAGAAGGGATGAGTGAGGGGGGAGAGGGGTCGGGAAGGTTGAGGGGAGGGGAAGGAGATGTGGGGGGAGGGGGAGGTGAGGCGGAGGGAAATGAGGGAGGGGGTGGGCGAACGAGAGGGTGAGGTGGAAGGGGTGGGATTGGGTGGGCAGGGGAGGGATAAGGGAAGGATAGGGGGCGTGTGAGTGGGCAGGAGAGGGTGAGGGGTAGAGGGGAGGGGGTGAAGGGTGAGGAGGGGAGAGGGAGGGGCAGCGGGAGGGGAGGTGGAAGGGGAGGGGTAGGAAAAGTGGGCGGGTGAGGGGAGGGTGAAGGAGGGGGAATGATGAGGGCGTGGGGGAAGGGTGGGGAAAGGGAGTGGAAGAGGGCAAAGGGAGGGGTGCGGTAGGGGATGGGGAGGGGGAAGGGGAGGGGCAGTGAGAAGGGGAAGGGGAGGGGAGCAGTAGTGGGCGGGGAGTGGGAGGAGGAGGGGGCGGGGAGTGGGAGGAGGAGGGAGACTTGAAGTGGAAGGGTGGTTGAGTGGAAGGGGGACGGGGAGAGGGAGGGGCTAGGTGAGGTGGAACAGTTTGGAAAGAGGAGGGGATGGCTGATGAGGGGAAAGGGGGAGAGTGATGAGGGGGAAAGGGAAGAGAAGGGGGACGGGGAGGGGTTCTTATTTTGAATGAAGTGTCTCAGCCATGGGTTGACAGGATTATCTGTGGTCTTAAAAATTCAAAAGCCAAAGATGCTTTTGGTATGGATATAATGTTTCTTAAAGCTCATAAGCAGTCACTCATTGCTCCAATTACCAGCATCATAAACAAGTCCATAAACGAATGTGTATTCCCAAATTCTTGGAAATCTGCAGTAATAACTCCCATTTTAAAATCAGGAGACCCCACCATAATTAGTAATTATAGACCAATAAGCATTCTCCCGGCAATTTCCAAAATAGCTGAAAAATGGGTTGTAGAACAGATAATTAAACATTTAAACAATAGTCCATATACCCTAAACCCAATGCAGTTTGGCTTCAGAAAATATCACTCCACTGAGACGGCACTTTGCTTCCTTTTGGAAAATATGAAGTCCAAAATTGATGCAGGTGGTGTTATAGGAGCTGTTTTTCTTGATTTACGAAAAGCCTTTGATACTGTGAACCATCAGATCTTGATGACCAAACTGTCCTATTTTAACCTCTCTTTGAGCACGATGAAATGGATTGAGTCATATATGGTACAGAGAGAACAATGTGTTAGAGTGCACAACAGTAAATCTGCAACTTCTAAAAACCCTCTTGTCGTACCCCAAGGTTCAATCTTGGGACCGCTATTATTCAGTCTGTACATTAATGATTTACCAAGTAGCTGTCCATCAAATGTGACTTGCCAGATGTATGCTGACGATGCAGTTGTGTATGTACATGCCAAAAGCAGACATCAAGCTGCACACGACCTATCAGCTGCTATGATAAATGTGTCAAACTGGTTGCAGTTTTCTGATTTGCATCTAAATTTGTCAAAGACTGTCTGTATGTTTTTCTCCAAAAAGGCAAGTACAGATGGAGATCCGGATGTGTTTGTTCATGGAACAAAACTTAAAATTGTAAAGGAGTTTAAATATTTAGGAATCGTGATTGATTCACAGCTCGGTTTTAAACAACAGGTAAAAAGAACAGTGAATTTAATTAAATATAATTTGTCCAATTTTAGATATATTAGGAATAATTTAAATACTGATTCGGCTAAATTATATTTAAATGCTATGATTATGCCATACATGACCTACGGTATAACGACTTGGTCATTGGCATGTAAGTCCACTATAAAGCCTTTTGAAATTGCTTACATACAAGCCCTAAAAACTCTCGATAAAAAGCCCAGAATGTACCATCATTGCAGCTTCCTTAAGAAATTTGATCTGCTGAGCTGGGAAAATATAATAAATTATTCGGACTCAATTTTAGTTTATAAAATCATCCATGGACTAGCCCCACCTCCGTTAAAAGAATTTATAAAGAAGAACATAAATAGGTCGACACGAGCAGCATCCAGGGGTGAATGTGTTGTCCCTTTTAAGAAAAGTGTATTTGGCCAGACAGCATTTTCCTACCGAGCGTCGCATACCTGGAACGCGATCCCCTGCTTCATACGGGATCTGCCAACCATCACCACATTTACAAAACAACTCAAAAAATGGCTACTGGAAAATCAAACCTGTACTCATAATCAACCGTAATATAATCATCTGGCAGTCTTTTATTGTAACCTTTTCACTTTTTATTGTAACTTTATAACTTTTTAACTTTATTGTCAAGACTTTATTTTAACTTGTTTTGATCTGTTTTTATGAATGTGTTGTGATGTGTTTACCTGGTTTACCAGAGGGACTAAAGATGGAAATTAGCTAATAGCTATCATCTTGCATATTGCATGGAAATGTTTATAAATATGCACTGTCCTTAATAAAAACATCAAAAAAATAAATAAAAAATAAAAAAAAGGGTAGGAATTTGAGGGTGAGGTGGAGGGGGTGGGGATGAAGGGGAGGAGGAGGGGCAGGGCAAGGGGGCAATGGAAGGGGACGGGGACGGTGAGGGGACTGGAGGTTGCGGGTGGGAGGAGAGGGATTGAGGGGCAAGCAGAGGGGGAGGAAGAGGAGGAGGGGGAGGGGAAGTTGGAGTGGAAAGGGGTGATGGAGGGGTGGGGAAGAGGTGGGGTGGGTGAGGGGAGGGAGGTGGGATTGGTTGAGCGAGGGTGAGGTGAGTGGGAGTGCGCGGGGGGAGATTGAGGCAGAAGGGGATGGGGAGGGGTAGGATGAGGGGAGGGAGGGGGGTTTCGTTGAAGGAGGGTGAGGGGAGTGGGAGTGAGCAGGGGGAAGATTGAGGCGGAAGGGGAGGGGAAGGGGGAGGGTGAGGTCAGGGGGATGCGAATCGGGAAGGTGCTGCGCAGCTGACAGACGTCTGGACTGACATCTTCAACCTGTCACTTGCCCAAGCAGTTGTCCCCACGTGCCTTAAAACCACCTCCATCGTGCCAGTGCCAAAACACTCCACTGCGGCAAGCCTCAACGACTTCCGCCCAGTTGCACTTACCCCCATCATCACCAAGTGCTTCGAGAGGCTGGTCCTGGCACACCTCAAAAGCTGCCTACCCCCCACACTGGATCCCTATCAGTTTGCCTACCGCAAGAACAGGAGTACGGAGGATGCCATCTCAACGGCACTTCACTCCGCCCTCTCCCACCTCGACAACAGAGACACTTACGTAAGAATGTTGTTCGTCGATTACAGCTCAGCATTCAACACCATTATACCATCTAAACTGATCACCAAACTCGGTAACCTGGGCATCGACCCCTCCCTCTGCAACTGGATACTGGACTTTCTAACCAACAGACCCCAGTCTGTTAGGTTAGACAAGCACACCTCTTCAACCCTCACCCTGAACACCGGCGTTCCACAGGGCTGTGTGCTGAGCCCCCTCCTCTACTCCCTCTTCACCCACGACTGCACACCTGTACATGGTACTAACACCATCATCAAGTATGCAGATGATACAACGGTGATTGGCCTCAGCAGCAACAACGATGAGTCGGCCTACAGGGAGGAGGTCCAGCACTTAGCAGCATGTTGCGCTGACAACAACCTGGCCCTCAACTCCAAGAAGGCCAAGGAGCTCATTGTAGACTTCAGGAAGTCCAGGGGCGGCACGCACACCCCCATCCACATTAATGGGACGGAGGTGGAACGTGTTTCTAGCTTCAGGTTCCTGGGAGTCAACATCTCCGATGACCTCTCTTGGACCCACAATACCTCAACTCTGATCAAGAAGGCTCACCAGCGTCTCTTCTTCCTGAGGAGACTGAAGAAGGTCCATCTGTCTCCTCAGATTCTGGTGAACTTCTACCGCTGCACCATCGAGAGCATCCTTACCAACTGCATCACAGTATGGTATGGCAACTGCTCTGTCTCCGACCGGAAGGCATTGCAGAGGGTGGTGAAAATTGCCCAACGCATCACCGGTTCCTCGCTCCCCTCCATTGAGTCTGTCCAAAGCAAGCGTTGTCTGCGGAGGGCGCTCAGCTTCGCCAAGGACTGCTCTCACCCCAACCATGGACTGTTTACCCTCCTACCATCCGGGAGGCGCTACAGGTCTCTCCGTTGCCGGACCAGCAGGTCCAGGAACAGCTTCTTCCCGGCGGCTGTCACTCTACTCAACAACGTACCTCGGTGACTGCCAATCACCCCCCCCCCCCCGGACACCCCTCCCACACTATGTCTGTATATATGCTCATGTAATTATTTATTCAAATCATATGCCATGTCGCTCTTCCAGGGAGATGCTAAATGCATTTCGTTGTCTCTGTATTGTACACTGGCAATGACAATTAAAGTTGAATCTGAATCTGAATCTGAATCTGAAGGGGAAGGGTGGTGGGGGTGCATGAGCGGGAGGTGGAAGGGGTGGTGTAGGGGTCTGGGAGTCGGAGGGGGAGAAAAGGATGAGGGAGGGGAGGCAGGGAGTGCTAAAGGGGGGGGGGGGGGGAAAGTGGAGGGGAAAAGAGGCGGAGAAGGGAAGGTGATGTGGGGGAGGGTTGGGATTGGTAGACGTTGGGGTAAGGTGAGGGGAGGGGCGAGGTTGAGGGACAGGGGAAGGGGAGGGGGAGGGGAGAGGGAGGGGGAAGGGGTAGAGTGAAGGGGAGGGGGGAGGGAGGAGGAGGGGGTGGGTAGTGGCAGAAGGAGGGGATGAGGGGGTGGTGGAAGTGAGCGAGGTGAGGGAAGGTGAGGCGTGGGTGTGAGGGAAGAGGCGTGGAAGGGGAGGGGGGAGGATGAGTGGAAATGGGAGGGGGAGGTTGAGGGTCAGGAAGAGGGAGGGGAAGGGGTGAAGGGGAAGTTAAGGAGAGGGGATTGAAGTGGTGGGGGTCGGGAAGGTTGAGGGGAGGGGCAGCGAGAGGGGGAGGCGAGGAGGAGAGGGAGGTGGAGGAGGTGGTAAAAGGGGGTTGAGGATTGTGGGAATGGGGATCGGGGAAAGGTGTGGACGAGGAGACGGGGAGGAGGAAGGGGTGAGTGAGGTAGAAGGGGGTGAGGGTTGAGGGGATGTAGGAGCGGGGAAAGGTGAGGAGGAGGGGAAGGGGAGGGGTGGGGGAAGTGGAAGTGGGTGAGGGGTTGAGGGGATGGGGGAGCGGGGAAAGGTGTGGAGGAGTGGATGGGGGGGCTGGGAAAGGGAGTGGGATGCGGTGGGAGAGGGGGAGGAGGAAGGGTAGGTGAGGTGAGTCAGGATATGGAGAGGGGGAGGAGGAGCAGGGGAGGGGGAGGCTGAGGCCGAAGGGAAGGGGGAGGGTGGGTGGCGGTGGAAGGGGGTGACGGCTGAGGGGATGGGGAGGGATGAGGGAGTGGTGAGGTTGAGCGGAGGGGGAGTGGGGGGTGGAAGGGGAGAGGAGGGGAGTGGGAGGATGGGGGGAAAGGTGGTGTGAGTGGGATGGTGAAAGGATAGTGAAGGGGCGGGGGAAGGGTAAGAGGGGTGAGGAGAGGGGAAGCGGGAAGGTGAAGGGGTGGGGGAGTGGGAGGTTGTGGGGGAGGCAGAAGGTGAGGGTTGGGGGAGAGAGATTCGGAGGGTGTGAGAGAAAGGGTGAGCGAGGGGAAGGGAAGGGGAGGCGGTTGCAAAAGGGCTGAAGGGGGTGAGGGGTAGCGGAGAGGAGAGGAAGGGGTGGGTGATGGGGAGGTGGTAGGGGAAGAAGAAGCGGAGGGTGAAGGGTTGGAGGGGGGAAGGAGGTGATGGGGCAGGGGGAGGGGTAGTGGGGGAAGGGGGAGGGAGAGGGATGGGTGGTTGAGGGGGATGATGAGGTGGGAGTGGGGGGATGCCGGGGAGGAGGGGGGAAGTGGGTGGGGAGGGGACGGAAGGGAGGAGAGGGAAGGAGAGGTTGAGGGGGAAGAGGAGTGGGAATGAGGCAGGGAGAGTGGGAGGATGAGGATGAGATGGAGGGGGAAGATGAGGGGGTAGGTGAGTGTGAGGGGGTAGAATAGGGGAGAGGGGCAAGGTAGGGATGATGAGGGGGAGGGAGAAGGAATGGGTTTGGGAGTAGGGGAGGAGAGGGTGAGGGGGATTGAGGGAGAGTTTGCGGGGGATATGGAAGGGGAGTGGGTGGGTTAGGCGGTGAGGGAGGGCGAGGCGGAGGGGGAGGGGATGTGGAAAGGGGAGGATGAGGTTGAGGAGGAGTTGATGTGAAAGGTTGGTGAGGGAAGGGGAGCGGTGGAGGAGGGGAAGAGGCTGATGAGGGAGGAAGAGGAGGGAGATGGGGATGGGTGATGAGGGAGGGGAGGGGGTGGGCAGGGGAGGGGTGGGAAATGGGAAGGGGAAGGGGGCAGGGGGAAGGGGGAAATGGAGGGTGAGGGTGAGGGGAAGCCGAGGGGGTGGGGGAGGTGATTAGGGAGAAAAGTGGGTGAGAGAGGGGGAGGCGGAAGGTGAGGTTGAGGGTGAAGGGAAGGGAGGGGAGGGGGGATGGAAGGGGTTGGGAGATGAACGGAAGGGTGAATGGTAGAGGGACGGGTGGGGGAGGGGGGTTGATGGGGAAGTGGGGGGATAAATAGGGGGGAGGAGGGAAGAGGAGGGGGAGAGAAGGGGAGATAGGAGGCGGAAGAGGAGGGTTAGAGGAGGCGGAGAGGAGGCGGAGAGGAGATGTGCGAGGAAGGGGAGAGGAGGGAGAGAGGAGGGGTTGAGGAGGGGAAAGAGAGGTGGGGAAGGGGGTTGTAGAGGGAAGGAGGGGGAAGAGCAGGGGGATAGTAGGAGGAAGAGCAGGGGGAGTGGGGAAAAGAGGAGGGAGTAGGATAGGGGAGTGGGAGATGGAGAGAGGGGGAGGAAGGGGGAGAGTGGAGGGCGGGAGGAAGGGTGCATCAGGAGAAGAGGTGGAGGGTAGAGTGAGAGGCAGAGGAAGATTTTGGCAGCGGTGGGAAGAGGATGCGGGAGGGTGGGAAGTCAATGGGAGCACCAGTGGGTGTGATGAGGGAGGAGGATAGGAGAGCGAAGAAGAAGGGGGGAAGGAGAGGGGAAGAGAGAACGGGTGTGAGGGGTGGAGAGGGGAATATAGAAGGGGCGAGTGCGGGGAGGTCAAAGGGGAGAGGTGGTTGAAAAAAGGGAAGATTTGCTGCGGTAGGAGGGGAGAGGAAGGAGGGGGTCGGGGGGAGACGGTAGAAGCGGGGAGATGATGTGGTGAGGAAGGGGAGAGGAAGGGGAGGAGGGGAGAGGAGGAGTGGAGGGGGAAGCATGGGTAAAGGAGGGGGGAGAGGAAGGAAAGGAGAGGAGTGGAGGGGGAGTGGAGGGGAGAGGATGGGTGAAAGGAGGGGGAAGAGGAAGGGGAGGAGGCAAAAGGAGGGGGAGAGAAGGGGGCAAGGAGGGGGTGAGAGGAGGGGGAGAGGAGTGGAGAGGAGGGGAGAGGAGGGGGAGAGGAGGGGAGAGGAGGGGGTGAGGAGGAGAGAGCGGGGAGAGAGGGGGAGATGGTGGGGAGAGGAGGGGAGGAGGGGAGAGAGAGGAGGGGAGAGGAGGGTGAGAGGAGTCGAGAGGGGGGAGGACGGGGAGAGGAGGAGGAGAGGAGGGTGGAGTGGAAGGAGAGAGGCAGGGGAGAGGAGTCGAGAGGAGGGGAGGAGGTGGAGAAGAGGATGGTGAGAGGAGTCGTGAGGAGGGGAGATGACGGGGAAGAGGAGGGGGAGGGGGAGAGGAGGGAGAGGAAGGGGGAGAGTGTAATGGGGCAGACGGTGGGTAGTGGGTGGGGCCGGGGTGGGCCTGGGGGAGGTGGAGGTAAGGCTGGGGGAGGTGGACACGGGGTAAGGAGTGGTCAATGAGGAGGTAAAGAAGATTGAGAGGAGGGGAGAGTAGTGGAGAGGAGGATAAGAGTAGTGGAGAGGAAGGGGAGTGAAGGTGGGAGGAGGTAAAAGGGGGAGATGTGTGTGGAGAGGAGTGGGGATAGAAGGGGGTAGGCAGGTGAAAAAGGGAGAGGAGGAAGTGGAGGAGGGATTGGGGTTTGGATAAATGGGAGGGGCGAGGAAGAGGGAGAGGAAGGAGAAGAGATGGTGGAGAGAGAATGCGGGAGGATAGGAAGGGGAAGGGGAAGGGGAAGGGGAGAGGAAGTGGGGCGAGGGGGGAAAGGAGGGGGACAGTTAATGGGAGCTTCAGAGGGAATAATGAGGGAGGGATGGTGGTAGGAGGAGAAGGAGAGGGGATGTGCAGAGGCAGATGGGGACTGTGGGGGGAGGATAGGCATGGGTGGGCGGGAAATGGAGAACGGGAAGGTGAGGTGGAGAGGGGTGAGGGGGAAGGGAGCAGAGGGAACAAGGGGTGAGGGGTGGAGGAGGGGTGGGGTGGCAACACAATTGGGTGAGTACGGGAAGGTGACAGGGGAGAGCGAGGATGAGGGGAGGACAGAGGTGGTGAGGTATGAGAGGGAGATGACAGGAGAGGGGATGAGTAAATAGGAGGTGTCGAGGGAGGGGAAGGTGGAGCAGGAGGTGGGAGAGGAGGGGGTACGATGGAGAGAGGAAAGTGGGGAGAAGGGGCGAGAGGAAGTGGTAGATGAGGGGGACAGAGGGGGTATCGAGGATGGGAAGAGAGGAGGGAGTGAGGAGGAAAAGAATGGGGGTAGGGGGCGTTAGAGGAGGGGGACAGGTGGGCGAGGAGGGGGCGAGGATGGGGAGAGAGAAGGGAATGAGGAGGAGGGATGGGGGGAGACAGGAGGGGGAGAGGGGGGAGAGAGGAAAGGGGAGAGTAGGTGGAGAGGAGGGAGTGAAAGGGAAGAAAGTGGGGATAGAGGGGGGAGAGAGAATGGGGAGAGGAATGGGAGGGAGGAGGAAGAGTGGTGGAGAGAGGGGAGAGAGGGAGGAGAGTGGGGGGAGAGGGGAGATAAAGGAGGGGAAGAGGAGGGAAGGGAGATGGGAAAGGGGGGGATGGGAGGGAGGAGGGAGAGTGGCGAGAGAGAGGGTAGAGAGGGGCGAGAGGAATGTGAGAGGAGGGGGTGTGAGGAGCGGGAGAGGAGGGAGAGGATGAGAAGATGGATGAGAGGAAGGGGAGAGTGGGGGAGAGAGGTAGGAGCGAGAGGAAGAGAGAGGAGGGGGAGAGGAAGGGGAGAGAAGAGGGCGAGAGGAGGGCGAAGAGGGGGGTGGAGAGGGGAGCGACGAGGATGAGAGAGAGGGAGAGAGGAGAGTAAGAGGAGGTGAGAGGGGGGTGAGAGAAGAAGGGAGAGATGAGGGGAAAGAGGAGTAAGAGAGGAGGTGAGAGGGGGAGAGAAAGGGGCGAGAGGAGGAGGGTGAGGGCGAGAGAGGAGGGGGGTTGAGGGGGAGAGGAGGGGGAGGAGAAGGGGAGAGAGGCGTGAGAGGGGGGAGGGAAGAGGGTGAGAGGAAGTGAGAGGAGGTGAGAAGAAGGTTGGAGAGGAGGTGGGGGTTGAGTAAGGAGGGAGGGGGAGAGGGGGTGAGGGGGAGAGAGGAGGGGGGAGAGAGGAGGGGGATGTGAGGAGGAGGAGAGGAAGTGAGAAGAGGGGGAGAGGAATGGGGAGTGGGGAGCGATGATGGTGAGTGGAGGGAGAGTGGAGGGAGTGTGGATGGAGAGAGGAGGGAGAGAGCAGGGAGAGAGGAGGGTGAGGAGGGGGAGAGAAGGGGGATAAGAGGCAGAGAGAGAAGGGGGAGAGGAGGTGGGAGGTTATGGTGAGAGCAAGGGGAGGAGGTGGCAGATAAAGGAGAGAGGAAGGGGAGAGGGGAAGAGAGGAAGGGGGCGAGGAAGTGGGAGAGGATGGGGAGAGGAGGGCGAGAGGATGGGGAGAGGAAGGTTGGAGAGGAGGTGGGAGTGGAGGGGGAGAGGAGGGGGAGAGGATGTGGGAGAGGAGCGGGAGAGGAGGTGGGGAGGCGGGGGATAGGAGGTGGGAGGGGAGGGGAGAGGAGGTGGGAGAGGATGTGGGAGAGGGGCGGGAGAGGAGGGGGGGAGGCGGGGGAGAGGAGGTGGGAGGGGAGGGGAGAGGAGGTGGGAGAGGAGGGGGAAAGGAAGGGGGAAGGAGGGGGAGAGGAGGTTGGAGGAGGGGGAGAGGAGTTGGGAGGGGAGGGGGAGAGGAGGGGGGATGGAGGGGAGAGGAGGTGGGAGCGGAGGATGAGAGGAGGTGGGTGAGGAGGAGGGGGTGGGGGAGAGTTAACGGGAGAGAAGGTGGGAGAGGAGGGGGAGAGGAGGTTGGAAAGTAGGGGGAGAGGAGGGGGAGAGGTGGGAGGAGAGATGGGGGTTAGGTGGGGTAGGGGAGGTGGGAGAGGAGGGGGAGAGGAGGTAGGTGCGGAGGGGGAGAGGAGGGGGAGAGGAGTGGGAGAGGAGGGGGAGAGGAGGCGGGAGGAGGTTGAGGAGGGGGAGAGGAGGGGGGAATGTGGAGGAGAGGAGGTGGGAGAGGAGGGGAATAGGAGGTGGGAGAGGAGGGGGAGAGGAGGTGGGTGAGGAGGGGTGGTGGGTTAGAGGTAGGGGAGAGAAGCTGGGAGAGGAGCGGGAGAGGAGGGGGAGAGGAGGGGGAGAGGAGGGGGAGAGGTCGGAGGAGAGGAGGGTGGATGTGGAGGAGAGGAGGTGTGAGAGGAGGGGGAGAGGAGGTGGGAGGGGAGGGGGAGAGGAGGGGTTGTGAGGGGGAGAGGAGATGGGAGGGGAGGGGGAGAGGAGGTGTGTGAGGAGGGGTGGTGGGTTAGAGGTAGGGGGTGAGAAAGTGGGAGAGGAGGGGGAGAGGAGGGGGAGAGGAGGGGGATAAGGAGGGGGAGAGGTCGTAGGAGAGGAGGGGGTATGTGGAGGAGAGGAGGTGGGAGGGGGCGAGGAGAAAGGGAGGGAGGGGGTGAGGAGGAAGGGAGGGAGGGGGAGAGGAGGGGAGCGGAGGAGGAGAGGAGGGGGAGAGGAGGGAGGGAGAGGGGAGAGGAGGGGGGGTGGGGGAGCGGAGATGGGAGAGGATGGGTCGAGGAGGTGGGAGGGGAGGGGGAGAGGAGGAGGAGAGAGGAAGGGGGCGAGAAGGTAGGAGAGGAGTGTATGGGGAGGGAGGGAAGGCGTAGAGGAAGGGGAAGAGGAAAGGAGATGAGGAGAGGAAAGTGAAGGTGGAGAGGAAAGGGGGGTAGATGTGGGAGGGGGTGTGAAGTTGAGGAACGGCGTGAAAAGAGAAGGGGAGAAGAGGGAGGGGGACCGGAAATGGTGGAAGGGGAGGGGGAGCGAGGGGAGGAGGAGGAGAGAGTGAGAGGGAGGCAAAGAAGAAGAGGAGGAGGGGGTGATGTTGGGGAAGAGGGAGGGGAGTTAGGGGAAGGGGTGAGATGGTGGGGGCGAGAGGGGGGAGAGAGGTGGAGGGGGAGATAGGAAGGGGGACGAGGAAGGCGAGGGGCCGGTAGATGAAGGACGAGAGAAGGAGAGGAAGGGAAGGGGAAGGGGCTGGGAGGGGTAATGGGGGATAAATGGAGAGGGGGATTAAATGAGAGGGGGCGGGGCGAGATGACGGGGAGGTGAGAGGGAGGTCGATGGGATTAAAGGAAGTGGGCGGGCGGGAGGAAGTGGGTGGCTCAGAGGAAAATGGTGGGGAATGAGGAAGTGGGTGAGGAAGGGGAAGGCGGCGAGTGGAGAATCGGGTGGGTGTGGGGAAGGGGGTTAGAGTGCGGAGGGAGATGGGGAAGGTGAAGAAGGGGAGGGGGCGTATAAGGGCGGAAGGGGATGAGGAAGGCGGGGGGGTGGGGATGAGCGAGAGGGGGGAGGAAGTGGAGGGGTGTGTAGGAAGGCGATGAAGGACAAGGAGACAGCGGAAGGAGAATGGGGATAAGGAGGAGGGGAGAGAAATGGGATGGGTAATGGAGGGGTAGAGAAAGGGGATGGGAATAGTCGATGGGAGAGCCAGATGGGGCGTGGGAGGGTTTAGAGGGAGAAAAAGAAAGGAAAAGAGGTGGAGTGGAAGATGTGCAGGGGAGGGGGAGAAGGAGTCTGGGAGGGAATGAGAGGGTGAGTGGGTGTGGTAGGTAGACAGGGAGGGGGTGGGGCGGAGGAGGTGGGTGAGGGCAGAACGGAGAGGGGGAGTCGAAAGGGAGCAGGGAGCGGGAGGGTGGAGTAGAGAGAAGGATTGTGGAAGCGGGCGATGGAGGGGCAGAGGGCGGGGCAGAGTGAGAGGGAGAGGGGGTAGAGGGAGGGGCAGAGTGATGAAGGGGCAGAGATGGAGGGAGAGGTGGCAGAGGGATGGGAGGAGCAAGCGGAAGAGGGTGGGTCAGAGGGAGATAATGTTATTTCCTTGTTTTCGCATTTTTTGCGATTTTATCATTTTTCCTCGTGCCGCCTTGATGTCTTGTTCGCCACACCCCGGACGCTCAGTCTGAAGAAGGGTCCGAGGCTAAATATCACCAGATATTTCCCCAGAGATGATGCCTAACCCGCTGAGTTATTCCACATTTTAGTGTTTCCCTTCGGTTTAAACCAGCATCTGCGGTATCTCCAGACACAAATAAAAGCAACATTTGCTCATCTGCTGTCTCAGCAACCAACCACCAATTACCCGCCGTTGTTCCCGTTCAAACCCTTACCTCAACAAATGCATTTCTGCTTCAGTTGTCCGACCAACTGTGGCGATTCCGACCAGTGTTCCAGGGAGATTGACGGGGGATTCTCGGTTTCTCCTGTAGCCCTAGACTCAGACCCTCAACACAACAAGTATCCATCAGCCGAGGCAACGGAACCATCGTCCAATCGCCAGTAAAAATGATGAATATGAAATTAAAAACCAGGGAATTCGCAGTGAGCTTCGTCCAAGATAAAACGAGCGATAGCAGATCAACATTGTGCCTTCTAGCCCGAGTCCCCGGAGCCCAGACGTCGGCCACAGAGGGGAGAACAAAGGGACTCAGTCGTCTGTGAGTTCCGGAGGAAGAGCGATACAACGGACACAAGTTTATCTAGTGGGGCATCTCCACAAACCATCACTGCCCACACACTGGGCAATAAGTCGCGGACACATTGTCACCGCTCCGGACTGTGAATCAGTGTGCCGCAGTCTCAATGGCAATCGATGCTTTGGGCGGGACTTGCAGCAGCAGGTAAACTACACCGCAGCCTGATTTCCACACAAAGGAAACCTACAGCATATCTCCCAGCATCTCCCCGTCTCTATTGGCAACGGCCGCCTCAGCTAGAGCGTTGTGGGCGGGAGCGGAATACACCTGGGATCACAACAGAGCGAGTTATACCGCTCTTGTTGTGTAGCAAAGCGAGTTATACAGCGAGCTGCAGAACAAAGAGAGCAGGGAACAGCACAGCACATTACCAGATGCTGGGAACAAAGAACTGCAGACGCTGGTTAATACACACAAGGACACAGGCCAGTTCAACACCTACAACACAGTCCGAGTGCCGCTGCCAGGACAAGGCCAAGATAAAACACTGCACCAAAAATAACGTTGACAATTTAAATACACGTTGGCGGCAGAAGCGTGGCGACTATTACAATACAATCGTAGAAACATAGAAAATAGGTGCAGGAGTGGGCCATTCGGTCCTTCGAGCCAGCACCGCCATTCACCATCTCCAGTTTAAATTCCAGTTGGAATATTTTGGAGGACCAAGTAACCAAGAACGTGATCATGGCTGAACATCCACAATCAATGCCCCGTTCCTGCCTTTTCCCCATATCCCCTGACTCCGCTATTTTTAAGAGCCCTATCTAGCTCTCTCTTGGAAGTATCCAGAGAACCCGCCTCCTCCGCCCACTGAGGCAGAAAATTCCATAGACTCACCACTCTCTGTGAGAAAAAAATGTTTCCTCCTCTCCGTTTAAAAGGGCTCACACCTTATTATTAAACTGTGGCCCCTGGTTCTGGAATCCCCAACATCGGGAACAAGTTTCCTGCCTCTAGTGTGACCAAACCCTTAACAATCTTACATGTTTCAATAAGATCACCTTTCGTCCTTCTAAACTCCAGAGTGTACAAGCTCAGACGCTCCATTCTCCCAGCATATGACAGTCCTGCCATCACGGGAATTAACCGTAAACCTCCGCTGGGCTCCCTCGATAGCAAGAATGTCCTTCCACAAATTAAGGGACCAAAACTGCTCACAATACTCCAGGTGTGGTCTCACTAGGGCCCTGTACAATTGTAGAAGGACCTCTATGCTCCTATATTCGATTCCTCTTGTTATAAATGCCAACATGTCATTCGCTTTCTTCACTGCCTGCTGTAGCTGCATGCTTACTTTCATTGAATGATGTACAAGGACCCCCAGATCCCGTTGTACTTCCCCTTTTCCCAACTTGACGCCATATAGATAGTAATCTGCCTTCCAGTTTTTTTTACCACATCACATCCATAGTCATGGACGCTGCAACTAAGCTGGATGAAGATGGCCTGTTTCCGTGCTGTAATTGCTATATGGTTATATGGTTATTAATATGCCATCGTTATCACAGACTCCATCAGCAAGTATGGAGATGACTATGGACTACATAATGCGATATGTTTATTCACCAAACGGAAACCATGGGTGAACCGTGAGCTCCACTTCCAGGTGAAGCCCAAGTTTACTATCGTTTAGATTAGAGATACAGCCCGGAAACAGGCCCTTCGGCCCACAGAGTCAGCGCTGACCTGCGATCCCCGTACATGAACATTATCCGATGTACACTGGGGACAATTTACAATGATATCAAACCAATTAACTTACACACGTGTACGCATTTGGAGTGGGGGAGGAAACCGGGGCGCACGGATAACCTTCACGCAGGTCACGGGGATTGTACATTCTCCGTACGGACAGCATCCGTAGTCAGGATCGAACCCGGGTCCCTGGCGCTGTAAGGCATCAACTCTACCGCTGCGACAACGTGCCGAACCAAGTCTACAGCGATAAAGTCAAACTATGCCGTGCAGCACAGGAAATCTATCAATTGCCGTCGCAGGGCCATTAAGGATGCCAAGATTGAATTACGGTCCAAGCTGGAGACACGAAGTAATGAGACGGATTCCCGCATTTTCCGCCCGCTTTGAACAGAATGTCTGGAGGAATGACTCCCGCTACTTCAGTCTCGGGTGTACCTGTACCAACGGTTACTGCGACAGGCGTGAGATCGGCCACCCTGAGAGTGAATCTGTGGAGAGCAACTGGCTCGGATGCAGTTCCCTACACTCCTCACGATACACTCAGGACTGTGCGCCAAATGCGGCTTTAACCACATCTACAAGTCTGCTGGTGACAACTCTGTGGTGGGCGGATCATGAACAAGGACTAGACGGAACACAAGAGGAAGACGGGGAGCTTAGCAACAAGGTGGGTGTCAGGAGATCAGTCTCTCACCCAATGCCAGCAACACGGTGGGTGTCAGGAGATCACTCTCTCACCCAATGTCAGCAACACGGTGGGTGTCAGGAGATCACTCTCTCACCCAATGTCAGCAACACGGTGGGTGTCAGGAGATCACTCTCTCACCCAATGCCAGCAACACGGTGGGTGTCAGGAGATCACTCTCTCACTCAATGCCAGCAACACGGTGGGTGTCAGGAGATCACTCTCTCACCCAATGCCAGCAACACGGTGGGTGTCAGGAGATCACTCTCTCACTCAATGCCAGCAACACGGTGGGTGTCAGGAGATCACTCTCTCACCCAATGCCAGCAACACGGTGGGTGTCAGGAGATCACTCTCTCGCTCAATGCCAGCAACACGAAGGCTCTAGTTATTGTGTTCAGGAATCTGGATAGAGTACCCTGCCTTTAATCTGCATCAATGGGGCCAAAGTGGAAATGTTTGACAACTTGAAGATGCTTGGCATTAATATTACCAATGCCTTGTCATGGACCGATCATCTTGAAGCGACAGCCAATAAAGCACACCAACAGGATCCTGAGGAAATTCAGCATGTCTCCAATTTGGAAGATCTTAGGGTTAACGGAATCAAAGGATATGGGGAGAACTGGGTACAGATTTTTGGATGATTAAACATGATCATATTGAATGGCGGCGCTGGCTAGAATGGCCGAATGTCCTACTCCTGCACCTATTTTCTATGATTCTGTGAGTCTTACACACTTCAGGTTTCGGTGCTGTTTGTCATCTATATCAATGATTTTGATGAGAACATACAAAATAGCATTTGGAAGTCTGCTGATGTCACTAAGGGTGGTGATATGGTGGATAGCGATGATAGTTGTTCAGAATAAAAGCAGGACCTTGATAATGTGAACAGGTGGGTTGAGCAATTGTTGATGGCAGTGAATGTAGAGAATAGTGAAGCTTTGCATTTTCGGAAGTCACACCAACGCATGACGTGTAGAGTGAATTGCAGGCCTGTGGAGAGTGTTGTAGTGGAGGGGAGTCCAGCAAAGCAGGTACATTGCTCATTGAAAGTGGCGTCACATGTAGAAAGTGTGGTCAAGACTTTTGGCATATTGGCCATCACCAATCAGAACATTGAATATAGATGTTGGGAGGTCATATTGCAGTTCGAGAATACATTGGTGAGGCCTTACAGAGTATGTTGTTTAGTTTTGGTCATCCTCTTGGAGGAAAGATGGTGTCAAGCTGTGAAGGGTAGACAAGAGGATGACTTGGATGTAGGAATAACTCTCTGTGTGGAATTCACCACTCTCTGTGTGGAATATTTTTTCCTCATCACGGTCCTAAAATATTTCCCCTTTATCCTTAAACTGTGACCCCTTGTTCTGGACTTCCCCAATATCGGGAACAATCTTCCTGCATCTAGCCTGTCCAACCCCTTAAGAATTTTGTAAGTTTCTATAAGATCCCCCCTCAATCTTTTAAATTCTAGCGAGTTCAAGAACTCGAGTGCCTGAGCTGTGCGGAGAGGTGGAGGAGGCTTGGCCTTTATTTATTGGAGCGCAGGAGGATGCGGGATGATATTATAGAGGTGTACAAGATCATGAGAGGAATAAATAGGTTATATGCACAGACTTTTAAACAGTCGAGGATTAAACCAGAGGACATGTTTCAAGGTGAGGTGGTGAGAGATTGTATACGAACCTGAGCGGCAAATTTTTTAACAGAGCATGGTACGTGTGAAGATCGAGCTGCTGATGAGATAGACGAGGCAGGCGCTATGACAATGTTTAAGAAACATTTAGAGATGTATATAGATAGGTTGGGTTTGGAGGGGCATTGCCTTAATCTGATAGGTGTGCCTAGTGCCGATTATGCTTGTTGCTCAGCAGGGGCATCTGGGTGGAATGGCCTCTTTGCGCATTGTATGCCTCTCTGTCTCTTAGAACAATAGAAACATAGAGAATAGGTGCAGGAGTAGGCCATTCGGCCCCTCGAGCCTGCACCGCTATTCAATATGATCGTGGCTGATCATCCAACTCAGTATCATGTACCTGCCTTCTCTCCATACCCCTTTATCCCTTTAGCCACAAGGGCCACATCTAACTCCCTCTTAAATATAGCCAATGAACTGACCTCAACTACCTTCTGTGGCAGCGAATTCCAGAGATTCACCACTCTCTGTGTGGAATTTTTTTTTCCTCATCTCGGTCCTAAAATATTTCCCCTTTATCCTTAAACTGTGACCCCTTGTTCTGGACTTCCCCAGCATCGGGAACAATCTTCCTGCATCTAGCCTGTCCAACCCCTTAAGAATTTTGTACGTTTCTAAGATCCCCCCTCAATCTTCTAAATTCTAGCGAGTTCAAGCCGAGTCTATCCAGTCTTTCTTCATATGAAAGTCCTGGCATCTCAGGAATCAGTCTGGTGAACCTTCTCTGTACTCCATCTATGGCAAGAATGTCTTTCCTCGGATTAGGAGACCAAAACTGTACGCAATAGTCCAGGTGTGGTCTCACCAAGACCCTGTATAACTGCGGTAGAACCTCCCTGCTCCTATACTCAAATCCTTTTGCAATGAATGCTAACATACCATTCGCCTTCTTCACTGCCTGCTGCACCTGCATGCCTACTTTAATGACTGGTGTACCATGACACCCAGGTCTCGTTGCATCTCCCCTTTTACTAATCGGCCACCATTAATAGTAGATAACAGTCTACTTTCCTGTTTTTGCCACCAAAGTGGATAACCTCACATTTATCCACATTATACTGCATCTGCCATGCATTTGCCCACTCACCCAGCCTATCCAAGTCACCTTGCAGCCTCCTAGCATCCTCCTCACAGCTAACACTGCCCCCCAGCTTCGTGTCATCCGCAAACTTGGAGATGTTGCATTCAATTCCCTCGTCCAAATCATTTACATATATTGTAAATAGCTGGGGTTCCAGCACTGAACCTTGCGGTACCCTACTAGTCGCTGCCTGCCATTGTGAAAAAGACCCGTTTACTCCTACTCTTTGCTTCCTGTCTGCCAGCCATTTTTCTATCCACATCAATACTGAACCCCCATTAACGTGTGCTTTAAGTTTGCATACTAATCTCTTATGTGGGACCTTGGCGAAAGCCTTCTGAAAGTCCAGATGTATCACATCCACTGGTTCTCCCTTATCCACTCTACTAGTTACATCCTCGAAAAATTCTATGAGATTCGTCAGACATGATTTACCTTTCATAAATCCATGCTGACGTTGTCCAATTATTTCACCAGTTTCCAAATGTGCTGCTATCCCATCTTTAATAACTGACTCTAGCAGTTTCCCCACTACCGATGTTAGACTAACTGGTCTTTAATTCCCCGTCCCCCCCCCCCTTATTAAAGGATATACTCTTCTGAGTATATCATGTCTTCTTCTTCTGTCTCAGAAGCTCGGCAATTACTTCAGTCTCCTGAACATTATCAGCAATTTACTGTGTTGTTCATCCTATCCCCTCTCGCCGGCTTCTCATTACACTTGTCCAACAGTTCATCTGTTGTTTAAAACCAATCATCAACTTCTCTTGTTTATCAAATGGTCCCCAATCTTCATCGTCTCCAGTCTCCGTCATAGTCCGAACTGGTCATGGTTGTTACTCACCTCAGATCATTATGTTTTCCAGCTATGGTGAGGTCTATGACTGTCATGGATACTTGGATACATTGTAAATCTTTGTATTGCATGCTATCCAAACGTTTCACATATGTCATATGTAGATGCAAACAGCTCAAACTTGTACAATAGATAGAGCAAATATGAAGAAACAGTATGTAGACTGCAATTAGAGATACGGAATATCATGCTGAATTTCGTTCTAGATTTTCATCAAACCCTGATTTCTCCGTAAATGTGTAAGAATGAACAACATCTGCACAAAGCGCATTGCGTAATTCCGGTCTATCTTTGTCCTACAAACGGACATTCACATTTGTAGAATTCGAGCTTTTTGTATAAACACAAAATATTCATTCAAGCAGATGCAGAACTTATTATTTACCTGTTCTGAAGTGCACAGCTAGAGCGATAGATGATGCAATACTTATCTCACCTTTGAGACCTCCCACTTGCTTGGCGGAGTTGTAAACAATTAAGATGCGAGGCACATTAGGTTTCAGGTACATATTTAGCATTAGGATTACTATTGTGAAATATACCGAGTTAGAGTGAACAGAAAACTGTGTTTTGTATGTTATCCAGGCAACCAGATATTCCATGCATAGGTACAATCATTTCAAACTCACGTGTAACTGATAGAGCAAATGAGAAGATACAGTGTACAGAATATAGTTTCAGCAATGTAGCGTATCAGCTCCAGAGACTAGGTCCAATGTCCTCAATGGGGACTTGTGAATCCAACAGCACCATAGTTTATGGAAGGACCATTAATAATCCCGATAACGGACGGGAAGAAGCTACTAATGGTCACGTGTGTGCAGTTCCTGCGGACTGGAGCAAGGAGAACAAGGAATGGTCGTGGTGAAACAGGCCTTTGATGATATTGGCTGATTTTTCGAGGCAGCGTAAAGTGTAGATGGAATCAGTGGTGTGAATTCTGGTCTGAGTGATGGACTTGGCTACATCTACAAATCTCTGCAATTGCTTGCGTTCTCAGGCCGAGCTTTTCTCAAAACAATGATAACGTACATTATGCTGTCCTTGCTGCATCTATCGAAGTTTGGAAGAGTCACTGGAGAGATGCCGAGATTTATCTGTCTCATCGGGGTATAAAGGGGTTAGTGCGCCTTCTGGGTTATTGCATCTATGATCCACGACAGACCTTTGATAGTATTAACACAAAGCGGGAGCTGTCGACCATTTCCACTTCTGCACCATTGATGCAGATTGGGCATGTCCTGCACCATGCTCCCTGAAGTCAATAACTAACTTCATCGTCCTGTTGACATTGAGGGAAACATTATTGTCCTGGCACCATGTATCTTACTTCTCTATCTACCTCCTCTACTCCATATTGTCATTATTCTCCATGTGACCCAGCACAATAGGGTTGTGAACAAACCTGTAGATGTAATTAAAGCAACGCCAATAGTTGCGGGCGTATGATTTGTGAAACAGTAACACAGCGTGCATTTGTTTAGACTAGATCCGATCTTTGATAAGGTCATTCATTTCAGACATTAGATACGTTGCCCTCTCAAGCGGAAGTCTTAAGCCTCTGTCCCACCTAGGAAACCTGAACGGAAACCTCTAGAGACCTTGCGCCGCACCCAAGATTTCCGTGAGGTTCCCGGAGGTTCCGATCACTCTCCCTGATGGTGGAAAGTGGTTTCAGCGTAGTCGAGGCTTTTTCTATGTTCCTGCGATTATTTCAAAAAAAACGAAACCGACCTCGACTAAAAATAGGTCGCCGTTTGGTCGAAGCCAGTGGAGTGGGGTCGCTATTTACTTACAGACAGTCGCAGGCAATCTCCTTCGCTGACCGCTCATTTTGATTGGCTCATTGGAGTTTTGAGCAGAGAGGATTGGCGTACTGCGCATGTTGTTCCATTGTTTAAAAAGGGGTCTAAGAGTAAACCTAGCAATTATAGACCTGTTAGTTTGACGTCAGTGGTGGTCAAATTAATGGAAAGGATACTTAGAGATTATATATATAAGCATCTGGATAAACAGGGTTTGATTAGGAACAATCAACATGGATTTGTGCCTGGAAGGTCATGTCTGACTAATCTTCTTGAATTTTTTGAAGAGGTTACTCGGGAAATTGATGAGGGCAAAGCAGTGGATGTTGTATATATGGACTTCAGTAAGGCCTTTGACAAGGTTCCTCACGGAAGGTTGGTTAAGAAGGTTCAATTGTTGGGTATTAATGGTGGAGTAGCAAGATGGATTCAACAGTGGCTGAATGGGAGATGCCAGAGAGTAATGGTGGATGGCTGTTTGTCAGGTTGGAGGCCAGTGGCTAGTGGGGTGCCACAGGGATCTGTGTTGGGTCCACTGTTGTTTGTCATGTACATCAATGATCTGGATGATGGTGTGGTAAATTGGATTAGTAAGTCAAGTCAAGTCAAGTCAAGTCAAGTTTATTTGTCACATACACATACGAGATGTGCAGTGAAATGAAAGTGGCAATGCTCGCGGACTTTTGTGCAAAAAGACAAACAACCAAACAACCAAACAAACTATAAACACAATCATAACACACATATTCTTTTACATAATATATAATGGAAGGAAAAACGTTCAGTAGAGTTAGTCCCTGGTGAGATAGGCGTTTACAGTCCGAATGGCCTCTGGGAAGAAACTCCTTCTCAACCTCTCCGTTCTCACCGTATGGCAAAGGAGGCGTTTGCCTGACCGTAGAAGCTGGAACAGTCCGTTGCAGGGGTGGAAGGGGTCTCTCATGATATTGTTGGCTCTGGAGTTGCACCTCCTGATGTATAGTTCCTGCAGGGGGCAAGTGAAGTTCCCATAGTGTGTTCGGCCGAACGCACTACTCTCTGCAGAGCCTTCTTGTCCTTGGCAGAGCAATTCCCAAACCAGATGGCAATGTTCCCGGACAAGATGCTTTCCACCGCCGCTGCGTAGAAGTACTGGAGGATCCTCGGAGACACTCTGAATTTCCTCAATTGCCTGAGGTGGTAAAGGCGCTGCCTTGCCTTACTCACGAGTGCTGAGGCGTGTGATGCCCATGTCATATCCTCGGAGATGTGGACTCCCAGATATTTAAAACAGTTCACCCTATCCACAGGATCCCCATTTATCCTCAATTGTGTGTACGTCCTCGGATGATGTGCCCTCCTAAAGTCCATGATCAGCTCCTTCGTTTTTTTGATGTTCAAGAGGAGGCTGTTATCCTGGCACCAGAGTGCTAGATCAGCCACCTCCTCCCGGTAGGCCTTCTCGTCGTTGTCCGAGATCAGGCCCACCACCAAGTATGCAGATAAAAAAATAATAATAATAAATTTTATTTATGGGCGCCTTTCAAGAGTCTCAAGGACACCTTACAAAAATTTAGCAGGTAGAGGAAAAACATGTAAGGGGAATGAAATAAATAGTAGAGACATGACTAGTTCACAAAGTAAAGACAGAATTCAATTCAAAACACAATATGAGGCAATTAATGCACAGATGAAAAAGGGGGGGGGGACGTGGGGCTAAGGATAGGCAGAAGTGAAGAGATGGGTCTTGAGGCGGGACTGGAAGATGGTGAGGACACGGAATTACGGATCAGTTGGGGGAGGGAGTTCCAGAGCCTGGGAGCTGCCCTGGAGAAGGCTCTGTCCCCAAAACTGCGGAGGTTGGACTTGTGGATGGAGAGGAGACCGGCTGATGTGGATCTGAGGGACCATGAGGGTTGGTAGAGGGAGAGGAGGTCAGTGAGATATGGGGGGGGGGGCAGATGGTGGAGGGCTTTGAAGGTGAGGTTCAGGATTTTGTAGGTGATCCGGTGGGAGATGGGAAGCCAGTGAAGTTGTTTGAGGACTGGAGTGATGTGGTGTGGTGAGCCAGGATTTGGTGTGGGTGATGTCGGGCGGTTGCGTTCTGGACCAGTTGGAGTCGGTTGATGTAGGTGGAGCTGATGCCAAGGAGAAGTGAGTTGCAATAGTCCAGTCGGGAGGAGATGAAGGCATGGGTGAGTGTTTCAGCAGCGGGAGGTGTGAGAGAGGGTCTGAGTTTGGCGATGTTGCGGAGGTGAAAGAAGGAGGTTTTAATGACATGGCGAATGTGAGGCTCAAGGGAGAGGGTGGAATCAAAGATTACGCCAAGGTTGCGGGCCTGGGGAGATGGGGAGACAGTGGTGCCGTCGATGGTGAGAGTGGGGTTATTGATTTTGCTGAGTGTGGCTTTGGAACCTATGAGGAGGAATTCTGTCTTATCGCTGTTGAGTTTGAGGTAGTTATGTTGCATCCAGGTTTTTATAGTTGACAAACAGGAGTTGATATGGGAGGGGGTGTTGTGAGGGGATTTGGTGCCGATGATACTAAGATAGGTGGGGTTGTGGATAATGAAGTAGATTTTCAAAGTCTACAGAGAGATTTATGCCAGTTGGAAGAGTGGGCTGAAAGATGGCAGATGGAGTTTAATGCTGATAAGTGTGAGGTGCTACATCTTGGCAGGACAAATCAAAATAGTACGTACATGGTAAATGGTAGGGAATTGAAGAATGCAGGTGAACAGAGGGATCTGGGAATAACTGTGCAAAGTTCCCTGAAAGTGGAATCTCATGTAGATAGGGTGGTAAAGAAAGCTTTTGGTGTGCTGGCCTTTATAAATCAGAGCATTGAGTATAGAAGTTGGGATGTAATGTTAAAATTGTACAAGGCATTGGTGAGGCCAATTCTGGAGTATGGTGTACAATTTTGTTCGCCTATTTATAGAAAGGATGTCAACAAAATAGAGAGAGTACAAAGGAGATTTACTAGAATGTTGCCTGGGTCTCAGCAACTACGTTACAGAGAAAGGTTGAACAAGTTAGGGCTTTATTCTTTGCAGCGCAGAAGGTTAAGGGGGGACTTTATTGAGGTATTTAAAATGATGAGAGGGATAGACAGAGTTGACGTGGATAAGCTTTTCCCACTGAGAGTAGGGAAAATTCAAAGAAGGGGACATGACTTGAGAATTAAGGGACAGAAGTTTAGGGGTAACATGAGGGGGAACTTCTTTACTCAGAGAGTGGTGGCTGTGTGGAATGAGCTTCCAGTGAAGGTGGTGGAGGCAGGTTCGTTTTTATCATTTAAAAATATATTGGATAGTTATATGGACGGGAAAGGAATGGAGGGTTATGGTCTGAGCGCAGGTAGATGGGACTAGGGGAGAATACGTGTTCGGCACGGACTAGAAGGGTCGAGATGGCCTGTTTCCGTGCTGTAATTGTTATATGGTTATATGGTTATATGGTTATCTTATAGGATTTTTGGTATTCAGGACCTAAAACATCCGCCGGAAGGTAAAATGCCCTTTATTAAACATCTTAAAACTGTCTCCACTCCTTCTCCTCCCCGTTCTCTTCCATTAACCCCTATTCTCTCCCCTTATATCCCCATGTCTCTCCCCTCTCCTCCCCTAATCTCTCCCTTTCTCTGTCCTTCTGTCCCCTTTTACCCCCTTCTCTCCCTCCCTCCCGCGCTTGCTAAATGACTTACCGTGCTCTGTGGCAGCCGTTTACCTTTCTCTTCAACGTGCAGACAGCGCTCCTCCGCTCTCCCTGGCCTCCACCTTCGCGGTGTGTGTGTGTGTGTGTGTGTGTGAGTGTGTGTGTGAGTGTGTGTGTGAGTGTGTGTGTGAGTGTGTGTGTGTGTGTGTGTGTGCGTGTGTGTGTGTGTGTGTGTGTGTGTGTGTGTGTGTGTGTGTGCGTGTGTGCGTGTGTGCGTGTGTGCGTGTGTGCGTGTGTGCGTGTGTGTGTGTGTGTCTGTGTGTGTCTGTGTGTGTGTGTGTGCGTGTGTGTGTGTGTGTGTGTGTGTGTGTCTGTGTGTGTGTGTGTCTGTGTGTGTGTGTGTGTATGTGTGTGTGTGTGTCTGTGTGTGTGTGTGTGTGTGTGTGTGTGTGTGTGTGTGTGTGTGTGTGTGTGTGTGTGTGTGTGTGTGTGTGTGTGTGTGTGTGTGTGTGTGTGTGTGTGTGTGTGTGTGTGTGTGTGTGTGCGCGCGGTCGGTAGCAATGATCCTAAAGGATCTTTGATCAGTAGATGCAGGTCGAGGCTTTCCAGGCAAGTGACCAAATCCTCTGGTGACTCATGGATAGTGACCGGAACCTTCGGGAACCGCACGGAAACCTTGGCTGGGGCGCAAGGTCTCCAGAGGTTTCCGTTGAGGTTTCCTAGGTGGGACAGGGACATTAGATAATATACTATAGACTATAGGTGCAGGTGTAGGCCATTCGGCCCTTGGAGCCAGCACCGCCATTCAATGTGATCATGGCTGATCATCCCCAATCAGTACCCCGTTCCTGCCTTCTCCCCATATCCCCTGACCCCTCTATCTTTAAGAGCGCTATTTCGCTCTCTCTGGAAAGCATCCAGAGAACCTGCCTCGACCGCCCTCTGAGGCAGATAATTCCACAGACTCACCACTCTCTGTGAGAAAAACTATTTTCTCGTCTCCGTTCTAAATGGCTTACTCCATATTCTTAAACTGTGGCTCCTGGTTCTGGACTCCCCCAACATCCGGAACATGTTTCCTGCATCTTCTGAATCTTACGGGTTCATCCTTTTTTCCTATTTTATTTCCGATGCCCGGCAATAACTGGGGTCCGCAAAACAGTATTAGCATTTCACACTATTCTGTCTCCTACCCCCACACATAATCTTCTCACGCATTTGTCGAACTGTTCATTTGCAGATAACAACGATGCATCAAATTCCCTTGTATATAAACACCGGCTGTGTCACGTGGGTAAACTTTGACCCCATCATTGTACTTAAATTCACGCTTTGATCACAGTTGTTACTTATCTCCAATCATTAGATTTGTCTGGGTTCGGCTAGATTTATTATTGTCGCATGTACGTAGTTACAGTGAAAAGCGTGGTTGTGCCTGCTATCCACTCAGACCAGTCTCACCATACATGGACACAATAGAAAATATCTCTGCAATGTCTTGTAGTCTTGGCTAGACCTATTGCCAGACCAGGCTGTGATGCATCCTGACCTTATGCTTTCAATGGCACCTCTGGATATGTTTGTAGCGGTGTTGTCAGTCTCCTCCGGAGGAAGCAGTGGCAGAAGGTGGAGCACATTCCTAGGCCATGGACACAGGTACACACGGCCACAGGCACAATGCCAAGCTCAGGCCTGTTCAGACAATTAATTATCAAACTGATCCTGGTAACATGTTCATTTCCATAGCTGGTCACATTAGTCTTCAGTTCCGTCTTGTCCACAAGGAACTTCGCTTGTATGTATTTAACAAATGGACATCATCGTTTTCTGGAGGAGAGGGTACTCTCCATGCAGATATATCTGAGAGAGTAAATTACATCTCATCTCAGTCACTCCAAGGTGAATTCATATTCTGATCTTCTGATCTTAACATAATCTTCCTTATATCCGTTGGTTATTGCATTGAAGGTCTATCTTGTCAGAGCGTCACAGTCCCACAAATCAATGTCAATAAATTCACTTGTTGGTTTTAGTAACTGTACACAGTAGAGGGTCTGATTAATTTGTGATCGTCTCACATCCACGTTATGCTCTGGATACATCTGACCTTCTGACTACACCGCTTCAAAGGTAAGTGTCATCTTCTTTAAAAGAGAGAGAGCCAGGACATAATATTCTGTGGACCAATTGCTAGTAAATGTGATTCAGTAATTGGGTCGCATGGACACAGAGAGTTGCTGGGTTTGTTTCTCTGCCGTGTGACTATGACTCTTGGTCCAGTCTCTGCATATTTCTCCACATGTGGTATCACCGTCATTAGTTATAGCAGGACTGTACTGCCATCTCATTGTGTGTCCCAGCTGTAGGGAGAGGTGAGGGCTTTGTTCACTGGAGCGGAGGAAGCTGCAGGGTGATGATATAAAGTGTGTAAAATCATGAGACGAATAATTAGGATGAATGCAGTCTTTTATCCAGGATGGAGAATCACAAATCAGATATCAGAGGGTTAAGGTGAGAGGGGCAAGATTTACAAGGAACCTGAAGTGAAGACTTGACACAAAGATGGTGCTGGGTTTAAGGGACAAACTTAGGTAAGATAATTTACTTCTGACATTACATATGAGTTTTCTGACTGCTGAGTATATTTTGTTTTATGTTGTATTGTAAATGCCCGGCAATTAATAAGGTCCACGATACGGTATCGGGTGTTTTACTGTGTTCTTCCAGCCGCGCCCACTCGTCACCTTGTCTCCACATTTGTCCAACAGTTCATTTGTGGTTAACCGCCATTCAACACATTCTCTTGTTTAATATATACTGTTTCCGTAACATGGACATTCTTAGAGCCATCGTAGTACGAACATCCCGCTCTGTTCATGGTTGTAACTTACATCAGATCATTAGATCAGGTAAGGTGAGGCTGGTCTATTATTGTCACATGGTCATAGATGCAGTGGAAAGCGTGACTTTGCTCACTATCTATTCAGTCCAGATATGCCATACATCGATATAATCAATTAAAATCCTGTAGTTGGAGCGTGGAGGAAGATACAGAATGCAGATTATAGTGTATTATATCGCGTATCGTGCTGAATATTGTTGGTTATTCCCGCCAAACCACGAATCCTCCGTGTATTTATGAGAATCAATAACCTTCGTTCAAGTCACATTGTGTCATTCAGTTCTCCGTCCAACTGGGCAAGTGCAGTTGGACAATTGGAGTTCTGTAAAAAACACAAAACAAATAATTGTGTAAAAATATTATTTAAATGTGCATGTGTATATCTGGAACAAAGGAACAATAAGCCATGAAATATCCCTCTGGGATCGCGATGTTGTAGACATTTAAGATGAGAGGCTTTTTAGGTTTGAGCTTGAGGTTGAAGTTTGTTACTGTTACACGAGTCCATGTAAAAAGCGATATGTTGCCTGATTACATGTAAAAAACATGCTATCCAAACAAATCATATATACCATACATAGACATTTCAAACTCGAGGACATCGAGTGCTAGGGTTACTTTCAATATTATCAATATTATAAATGTTAACAATTATGTTTTAGTGTTCCTTGATTTGTTTTATGTGGGGTTGTGGAGGTGGGGGGGGGGGGTGAACTTTTATTCAATCTCTTTCTTCGACGGAGATGCGATATTTTCCGCATCGTATCTCCGTCCGCACTGTGCCCTAACACCGTGGAGTTGACGGCCTTTCCTGGAGCCCGATCTGGCGCTCCAAGCCGCGGGAGTCTGCGGGACTTTAACATCGCGGAGCTTGCGATACCTTTGCCGGGGATCGAAGCTCCAACCGCGGAACCTGTGGATTTTAACATCGTGGATCCCGCTGTTTCTGGTAAGAAGAGGCCGAGTTGGGTGCTCCATAGCGGGGAGGGAGTTTCAACCGCCCCGACGCGGGAGTTATGATCACCCCGACGGGGGCTTCGATCGTCGGCTGTGGGGCTTTGATCGCTCCGACTGCGGGTGGTTTGATAGACCCGACCAGGGGAGTATACCGAGGGACAAGATTGCACTTGTTTGCCTTCTTCCACAGTGAGGAATGTGGGGAATCCTCTGTGGTGGATGTTTATGTTAACTCTTATGTAATTATGTGTCTTGGTGCTTTTGTTGCGTATGGCTGAATGGTAATTCGCATATCACTGCACCTTAATTGGTACATGTGACAATAAAGGTCCTTTGAATCATTTGATCGGTTCGGTTCTGTTCTTCGCTCCTCAAACAATGAAGGTCTGATCCAATAATTACCGGGTGTTGTGCAAGTTCCAGCTTTTCAATGATGGGGACATCAGGTGGACGGCAAGAGAACTGCATGCGAACGGGCAAGAATCCACCAATGTCATTTATGGAAAACTTGCAGGTTCCGCGTGTATGTTTGGTAATTTGCTACCTCAGATCACCAATAATCCGCTTGCAGGATCTGAAGAAAAAGTGCTACTTTTCGTCTCCTTTCTCCAGTACACGATGGTGCAAACCATCTGCCTCGCAAGATGTTGGCCGGAATTCGACCCCTGGCCTCCGCAGTTGACCCGATCCACGCGAAGCCCGCCTACCGAGAGCTTTGGAGATTTCGTTCAGATTCCAATTTCTACCCATTTTAATAATAATAATAAGGAATAGTGAATTGCTGTAAACGGGACTCATTGACAAATTATTATTCACTGTGATCTAGTCGTTGGGTCAGGGATGGAATTCCCGCCCCTTTAATTTTCCCGGTAAAACGGTGAACCTACGAGTGCATCTTCCTGGCCTCTTTATTGCAGAATCCTACAGAAATCGAGGGAAGATCCCGACATGTCCCGACGATAGGATCACACCGAGTGACGCCTGTTTCTTCAAAGTGTAACCTGTTGAAATTCTTCTTGCCCCTGCAGTTATTCGTGTGTATCCGCTCTCTGATGATTTTAGAGCTTTGCTGAAACGTGGCGCCCTGTTTGAACACAATACTCCAACATACACTGAACATGATGGAGAAAGGTCAGGCACCGCCAACACTCATAACATCATACAGTACTGAAACGCCCTATGGCCCAACTCGACCACACCATCTAAAATAGTTCATCAAAGCTTGAATGTTTGCCGAGTTCAATTCATATCTTACTCTAATCTTCCCCTATCTACCTATCCAAAAGTTTACTTGAAATTATGTTGTCCTTCCTCAACTACCTCACCTGGCACTCGTTCAGTGTAACCAACATCCACAGTGTGAAAAACGTCCGTTTTAAATATATTTTATACGTCAGATCGCCACTACTCTGCTACCCGAATATGACAAAAACACAGTTTGCGTTTCCTTTCTTCAGTAGCAGATGGTGACATACCAGCTGCCTCCCAGCAGTCGGCTGGAGTTCGATTCCCGGCCATTGAAGTTGATCCAATCCACACGAAATCCGCCTCCCGAGAGCATCTTTAATCTGTCCCTACTACATCTTTAATCTCTCCCTACTCCGTTCTGAGGTACCAACCTGCTTCACGAAGACCTACATTATCCCTAATTCCAATTAAAGCAAGATATCGTGCCCAAAGGACAACCGCGCTGTGCCCGTGACATCTACCATCATGAATTGTTTCGGGAGGCTATTAAATCATATAACCATATAACAATTACAGCACGGAAACAGGCCATCTCGGCCCTTCAAGTCCGTGCCGAACACTCCCCCCCCCCCCAAGTCCCATCTACCTGCACTCAGACCAGAACGCTCCATTCCTTTCCCGACCATATATCTATTAAATTTATTTTTAAATGATAAAATCGAACCTGCCTCCACCACTTCCACTGGAAGCTCATTCCTCACAGCTACCACTCCCTGAGTAAAGAAGTTCCCCCTAATGTTACCCCTAAACTTATGTCCCTTAATTCTCAAGTCATGTCCTCTTGTTTGAATCTTCCCTACTCTCAATGGGAAAAGCTTGTCCACCTCAACTCTGTCTATCACTCTCATTATTTTAAAGACCTCTATCTAGTCCCCCCTTAACCTTCTGCGCTCCAAAGAACAAAGACCTAACTGGTACAAACTTTCTCTGTAACTTAGATGCTGAAACCCAGGCAACATTCTAGTAAATCTCCTGTATACTCTCTCATTTTTTTTGACCGCCTTCCTATAATTAGGCGACCAATATTTTGCACCTTACTCCAGAATTGGCCTCGCCAATGCCTTGTACAATTTAAACATTACATCCCAATTTCTATACTCAATGCTCTGATTTATAAAGGCTAGCACATCAAAAGCTTTCTTTGCCACCTTATCTACATGAGATTCCACCTTCAGGGAACTATGCACAGTTATTCCTAGATCCCGCTGTTCAACTGCATTCCTCAATTCGCTACCATTTACCATGTACGTCCTATTTTGATTTGTCCTGCCAAGATGTAGCACCTCACACTTATCAGCATTAAAGTCCATCTGCCATCTTTCAGCCTACTCTTCCAAATGGCCTAAACCTCTCTGTAGCCTTTGAAAATCTACTTCATTATCCACAACACCACCGATCTCAATATCTTCTGCATACTTACTAATCCAATTTAACACCCCATCATCCAGATCATTGATGTACATGACAAACAACAGTGGACCCAACACAGATCCCTGTGGCACCCCACTAGTCACTGGCCTCCAACCTGACAAACAGCCATCCACCATTACTCTCTGGCATCTCCCATTCAGCCACTGTTGAATCCATCTTGCTACTCCATCAATAATACCTAACAATTGAAACTTCTTTACCAACCTTGCATGAGGAACCTTGTCAAAGGCCTTACTGAAGTCCATATATACAACCTCCACTGCTTTACCCTCATCAATTTCCCGAGTAACCTCTTCAAAAAATTCAAGAAGGTTAGTCCAGTTGGCGCGGCGTCTGCAGCCCGGGATTCCTCGTGGGGGACCCGGGGGGAAGAAGAAGCTCTGAATGCCGGCCCGCGGCCTAATTCTACCGCGGGCCCGACATGGACTTACCATCACCCCAGGGGGGGAGCTTCGACCGCCTGCCCTGCAGTCTGCGGTGCTTCTGGCTGCGGCGTGGTGGGAACTTTAAATCTTTGACCACTGGCCTGCGGCCCACATCAACTTAAAGCCGCGGTCTCCGGTGGGGAAGAGCCGATCCTGGACTTACCTGGACTTGTACCTTGTCCTTTTACCATCTGGACGCCCGCAGCAACGGCTGCGGAGGGTAGAGGTCCCGACCACGGGGGAAATGGAGGAGGACTGGCCAAATTGTGTGCCTTCCACCACAGTGATGAATGCTGTGGTGGATGTTTGTGTTACATTTTTAATGTGTTTTTGTGTGTGTTATTTATCATTGTACCGCTGCTGACATATTCATTTCACTTGCACTTTATGTGCAATGTGACAAATAAACCGTATTGTATTGTATCCAAGCACAAATCCATGTTGACTGTTTCTAATCAGACCCTGTTTATCCAGAAGCGTATATATATTATCTCTAAGTATCCTTCCCATTAATTTGCCCACCACTGACGTCGAACTAACAGGTCCATAATTGCTAAGTTTACTCTTCGAACATTTTTTAAACAATGGAACAACATGTGCAGTACGTCAACCCCACGGCACTATTCCCGTTTCTAATGACATTTGAAATATTTCTGTCATAGCCCCTGCTATTTTTACACTAATTTATCTCAATGTCGTAGGGAATATCCTGTCAGGACCTGGAGACTTATCCGTTTTCATATTTTTCAAAAGTGTCGGTACTTCCTCTTCTTTGACTCTCATAGTTTCCATTGCTACCCTACTGTTTCCCTTGCCTCACATCATTCAATATCCTTTTCATAGAAACATAGAAACATAGAAATTAGGTGCAGGAGTAGGCCATTCGGCCCTTCGAGCCTGCACCGCCATTCAATATGATCATGGCTGATCATCCAACTCAGTATCCCGTACCTGCCTTCTCTCCATAACCCCCTGATCCCCTTAGCCACAAGGGCCACATCTAACTCCCTCTTAAATATAGCCAATGAACTGGCCTCAACTACCCTCTGTGGCAGAGAGTTCCAGAGATTCACCACTCTCTGTGTGAAAAAAGTTATTCTCATCTCGGTTTTAAAGGATTTCCCCCTTATCCTTAAGCTGTGACCCCTTGTCCTGGACTTCCCTAACATCGGGAACAATCTTCCTGCATCTAGCCTGTCCAACCCCTTAAGAATTTTGTAAGTTTCTATAAGATCCCCTCTCAATCTCCTAAATTCTAGAGAGTATAAACCAAGTCTATCCAGTCTTTCTTCATAAGACAGTCCTGACATCCCAGGAATCAGTCTGGTGAACCGTCTCTGCACTCCCTCTATGGCAATAATGTCCTTCCTCAGATTTGGAGACCAAAACTGTACGCAATACTCCAGGTGTGGTCTCACCAAGACCCTGTACAACTGCAGTAGAACCTCCCTGCTCCTATACTCAAATCCTTTTGCAATGAAAGCTAACATACCATTCGCTTTCTTTACTGCCTGCTGCACCTGCATGCCTACCTTCAATGACTGGTGTACCATGACACCCAGGTCTCGCTGCATCTCCCCCTTTCCCAATCGGGCACCATTTAGATAATAGTCTGCTTTCCCGTTTTTGCCACCAAAATGGATAACCTCACATTTATCCACATTATACTGCATCTGCCAAACATTTGCCCACTCACCCAGCCTATCCAAGTCACCTTGCAGTCTCCTAGCATCCTCCTCACAGCTAACACTGCCCCCCAGCTTAGTGTCATCCGCAAACTTGGAGATATTGCCTTCAATTCCCTCATCCAGATCATTAATATATATTGTAAATAGCTGGGGTCCCAGCACTGAGCCTTGCGGTACCCCACTAGTCACTGCCTGCCATTGTGAAAAGGACCCGTTTACTCCCACTCTTTGCTTCCTGTTTGCCAGCCAGTTCTCTATCCACATCAATACTGAACCCCCAATGCCTTGTGCTTTAAGTTTGTATACTAATCTCTTATGTGAGACCTTGTCGAAAGCCTTCTGGAAGTCCAGATACACCACATCCACTGGTTCTCCCCTATCCACGCTACTAGTTACATCCTCGAAAAATTCTATAAGATTCGTCAGACATGATTTACCTTTCGTAAATCCATGCTGACTTTGTCCAATGATTTCACCACTTTCCAAATGTGCTGCTATCCCATCTTTAATAACTGACTCTAGCAGTTTCCCCACTACCGATGTTAGACTAACTGGTCTGTAATTCCCCATTTTCTCTCTCCCTCCCTTCTTAAAAAGTGGGGTTACGTTTGCTACCCGCCAATCTTCAGGAACTACTCCAGAATCTAAAGAGTTTTGAAAGATTATTACTAATGCATCCACTATTTCTGGAGCTACTTCCTTAAGTACTCTGGGATGCAGCCTATCTGGCCCTGGGGATTTTTCGGCCTTTAATCCATTCAATTTACCCAACACCACTTCCCGGCTAACCTGGATTTCACTCAATTCCTCCAACTCCTTTGACCCGCGGTCCCCTGCTATTTCCGGCAGATTATTTATGTCTTCCTTAGTGAAGACGGAACCAAAGTAGTTATTCAATTGGTCCGCCATATCCTTGTTCCCCATGATCAACTCACCTGTTTCTGACTGCAAGGGACCTACATTTGTTTTAACTAATCTCTTTCTTTTCACATACCTATAAAAACTTTTGCAGTCAGTTTTTATGTTCCCTGCCAGTTTTCTTTCATAATCTATTTTCCCTTTCCTAATTAAGCCCTTTGTCCTCCTCTGCTGGTCTTTGAATTTCTCCCAGTCCTCCGGTATGCTGCTTTTTCTGGCTAATTTGTACGCATCATCCTTCGCTTTGATACTATCCCTGATTTCCCTTGTTATCCATGGATGTACTACCTTCCCTGATTTATTCTTTTGCCAAACTGGTATGAACAATTTTTGTAGTTCATCCATGCAGCCTTTAAATGTCTTCCATTGCATATCCACCGTCAACCCTTTTAGAATTAATTGCCAGTCAATCTTGGCCAATTCACGTCTCATACCCTCAAAGTTACCTTTCTTTAAGTTCAGAACCATTGTTTCTGAATTAACAATGTCACTCTCCATCCTAATGAAGAACTCAACCATATTATGGTCACTCTTGCCCAAGGGGGCACGTACAACAAGATTGCTAACTAACCCTTCCTCATTACTCAATACCCAGTCTAAAATAGCCTGCTCTCTCGTTGGTTCCTCTACATGTTGATTTAGATAACTATCCCGCATACATTCCAAGAAATCCTCTTCCTCAGCACCCCTGCCAATTTGATTCACCCAATCTATATGTAGATTGAAGTCACCCATTATAACTGTTTTGCCTTTGTCGCACGCATTTCTAATTTCCTGTTTGATACCATCTCCAACTTCACTACTACTGTTAGGTGGCCTGTACACAACACCCACCAGCGTTTTCTGCCCCTTAGTGTTTCGCAGCTCTACCCATACCGATTCCACATCCTCCAAACTAATGTCCTTCCTTTCCATTGCATTAATCCCCTCTCTAATCAGTAACGCTACCCCACCTCCTTTTCCTTTCTGTCTATCCCTCCTGAATACCGCAGAAAATAAATTGTTCAATATCTCCCCCATCTCTTTTGGGTCTGCAGAGAACTGTCCAGTCTGACTCTCTAATGGACCAATTTTATTCCTTGTTATACTTGTGCTATTAATATAGCAGTAGAAACCCTTTGGATTTACTTTCACCTTACTTGCACGCGGCCTGGACGCACTGCAGTTTGCCTACCGCCATCTTAGAAGTAGCCAGGACCCACCAACGCGAGGCTGGCCGAATTCGGAACTGTGGCGGCGTTCCGGCGTTCTGGTAGCCCGACTTCGAGGCTGAGACGGTGCTCCGGTGAGAGCGGCCCGGCACGGGGCTGAGATGGCGCTCCGGTGGCTGAGGCGGCGTTCCGGCGGTGGCGACCTGATTCCGGGGCTCGGCCGCGGGCCAGTGGACGACATCATCGGGAGCTCGCAGATCACAGGCTGGTGCCTGTTTTCCGGAGCTCCCGTGGCAACAGCTGCGTCCGCTGGACTGGAGGGAGGCAGTTTTGACCACCCCGGGCCGCGGAGCTGAAACGGCCCGTTTGCGGAGCTCGGTTGAGCCACAGGACTGACTACCATCGCCCGGTGGGGTAACAACATATCGCCTCAGCACAGAGGGAGAATGAGTGGAGAAGAGACAGTAACTTTAGGACTTTTGCATCCATCACAGTGAGGAGGTGCCTAGTGAACTCACTGTGGTGGATGTTAATTTGTGTTTATTGTGTGTTTTGTTGTTTATTATTATATGTATGGCTGCAGGCAACGACATTTCGTTCAGACCGAAAGGTTTGAATGAAAAATAAAGGATCTAATCTAATCTAATCTAAATAATCTAAGTATGAAAGAAATGACTACCCTCTTAGACCACATGCAAGAAATGAATGTTGTTACCAATATCAAAATGATGACTCTAAAACTGCCCTGTAAACATAGAAACATAGAAATTAGGTGCAGGAGTAGGCCATTCGGCCCTTCGAGCCTGCACCGCCATTCAATATGATCATTGCTGATCATCCAACTCAGTATCCCGTACCTGCCTTCTCTCCATACCCTCTGATCCCCTTAGCCACAAGGGCCACATCTAACTCCCTCTTAAATATAGCCAACGAACTGGCCTCAACTACCCTCTGTGGCAGAGAGTTCCAGAGACGCACCACACTCTGTGTGAAAAAAGTATTTCTCATCTCGGTCTTAAAGGATTTCCCCCTTATCCTTAAGCTGTGACCCCTTGTCCTGGACTTCCCTAACATCGGGAACAATCTTCCTGCATCGAGCCTGTCCAACCCCTTAAGTTTCTATAAGATCCCCTCTCAATCTCCTAAATTCTATAGAGTATAAACCGAGTCTATCCAGTCTTTCTTCATAAGACAGTCCTGACATCCCAGGAATCAGTCTGGTGAACCTTCTGTGCACTCCCTCTATGGCAATAATGTCCTTCCTCAGACTTAGAGAAGAGATAAAGCTGGTCTGTTAGAGGAAAATGAGAATCGAAAGGCCATGCTTCCTGATCTGGGGAACTTCATAGAAAAGGAAGTACGGTTCATGTCAAATTTACGCTATGGGAGTATTCAAGATCCTAAACCAATCGCAACTGTCAAATGTTCTGCCGTTACTAAAACAAAAGGAATATCAGGACATAAGGGAAGTAGTTTTGATTCCGCTGTAAATACCTGCAGAAACGAAAGGCCAAAAGGAAGAAGCTACATCTACTGTTAAGCCTAGACGGTTCTGCTTGTCATCCAGCGAGAAGAGAGAGGAATGACAGAGATGGCCCACGAGGGAAGGGAAGGGGAGGCTGTTGATGACTGGTCAGCTTGGACATTGCATCACAACCCAAGAATGGACACCACATTCTTCACAGGGCCAAGAAGAGCCTGTAATAGGATAACTTATCTATCCGTTTCTCATCACGGATGGCTGACCTGCTGAGTTCTACCGGCACTTTGGAGGGGAATGGACAGGCGACGTGTCAGGTCTGGACGCTTCTTTGGACTGATGGAGTCGGGGAGAAAGCTGGAAAATAGAGATGGGGTTGGGACAGACTCCAGGACTTGATTAGGAGGGGGGAGTTTCCTTAATTTGGAACATTCATTGTTCATGTCATTGGGCTGTAAGCTATGAGGTGCTGTTCCCCCAGTTTGCGTGTCACCTCACTCTGGCAATGGAGGAGGCCCAGGACAGAAAGTTCAGTGTGGGAGTGGGAAGGGGAGTTAAACTGGTTGGCAACCGGGAGATCCAGGTGGCCTTGGAGGACCGAGCGCAAGTATAGGGTGAAATACACGCCTAGTCCTGATACAATAGACATTAGACAAGAGACAATAGGTGCAGGAGTAGGCCAATCGGCCCTTCAAACCAGCACCACCATTCAATGTGACCATGGCTGATCATCCACAATCAGTACCCTGTTCCTGCCTTCTCACCATATTCCCTGACTCCGCTCTCTTTAAGACCCCTATCTAGCTCTCGCTAGAAAGTATCCAGAGAATCTGACTCCACCACCCTCTGATGCAGATAATTGCACAGACTCACAACTCACTTTTTTGAAAAGTGTTTCCACATCTCCGTTCTAAATGGCCTACACCCTTAACTGTGGCCCCTCGTTCTGGACTCCATCAACATCGGGAACATATTTGCAGCCTCTAGCGTGTCCAAACCCTTAATAATCCTATATGTTTCTAAAATATCCTTCCTCTCATCCTTCTAAACGCAAGAGTGTAAAAGCCCAGCCGCTCCATTCTCTCAGCATACGACAGTCCGGCCATCCAGGGAATTAACCTGGTGAACCTTTGGAGACCAAAACTGCACACAATACTCCAGGTGTGGTCTCACCAGGGCCCTGCAGATGGACCTATATGCAGATTGCTCCTATACTCAACTGCTCTTGTTGTGAAGACCAATATGCCATTCGCTTTTTTCACTGCCTGCTGTACCTGCTTGCTTACTTTTAGTCACTGATGAACAAGGACCCCCAGATCCCATTGTACTTCCGCTTTTCCCAACTTGACACCATTTAGATCAAAGATCTTATAGCAGAGCAAGATGGCGGACTCCTACGCAAAACACGTAGTACGGTCATGGGCAGATTCATGGGCGATTATTGGACCCATTTTAGCAACCAGCTCTGCCATCTTGCTTCCGGCCAAAGATCGGATCTTTGCTTCCGCCTCCGCTCCCGTACCTTCGCTTTGGTCTTTGACTTGGACGGGGAGAGGGGGAGCGTGGCCCGGGGCAGCGGGTAGAGCGGGTGCGCGGCCCGGGGCAGCGGGGAGGCCTGAGGCCTAGGCGGGGAGAGAGGACGGGAGTAGTGCAAGTGGGGTAGTGATGGCGCAGGAGGGTTGGGTAGGGCCGGGAGAGGGAGAAAGCAAAGATCTTATAGCGGAGCTCTGCTATAAGATCTTTGGGAGAGAGAGGTGGGGTAGGTGCCGTGGTGCAGAGAGCATGGGGAGAGATGTGTGTGGGGGGCTGGTGGGTTAAGGGACTACAGCATAGGAGGGGGGAGACGTTGTAGTGTGGGGGGAGGCGAGGGAGTGCCGGGAGGGGGGGAGAGTTGAAGGTAGGATAGGGCCTAATGTGTGTGAAGTTGCCGGGAGGTTCACAATGTTTATTATTTAATGTCCCTTGTCTAGTCGGAAATAAAGTTCATCATCTATCTATCTTTAAAACTGTGTGGCTGCCGCTGTCCGTCTGCGGTCCGTCCGCGGTCCGTCCGGTGTCCGGCTGCCTTTCTGCCTTTGATTCCTTGCTACGCCGAAACCAGACGCTGAATCGCCGAGATCTTTACCATTTCGGTCGAGATTTCACTTTTCTTTCTAAGTATCCATTCCTGATTATATTTCGTCGTGTTTATGTACACATTTTTAAATCAAATCCTTCTCCCCCCCCCACCCATATTTAAAAAACAACTGGATTCTCACCTATAGAAGCAGCCCCAGCCCCTGGTGACCATTCCATTGTGTGATGCCACAATGGCCAATCTTCACATATGCCCAATTGGAATGGATTCATTTGCATATGCCTTTGCAGGAGGCCCAGCACCTGGTGAACGTTCCATCGTGTGATGTCACAATGCCCAATGCTCAAAGACATTCTTGCCATAGAGGGAGTACAGAGAAGGTTCACCAGACTGATTCCTGGGATGTCAGGACTTTCATATGAAGAAAGACTGGATAGACTCGGCTTGTACTCGCTAGATTTTAGAAGATTGAGGGGGGATCTTATAGAAACTTACCACATTCTTAAGGGTTTTGACAGGCTATATGCAGGAAGATTGTTCCCGATGTTGGGGGAGTCCAGAACAAGGGTTCACAGTTTAAGGATAAGGGGGAAATCTTTTAGGACCGAGATGAATAAAACATTTTTCACACAGAGAGTGGTGAATCTCTGGAATTCTCTGCCACAGAAGGTGGTTGAGGCCAGTTCATTGGCTATATTTAAGAGGGACTTCGGCCCTTGTGGCTAAAGGGATCACGGGGTATGGAGAGAATGCAGGTACAGGATACTGAGTTGGATGATCAGCCATGATCATATTGAATGGTGATGCAGGCTCGAAGGGTCGAATGGCCTAATCCTGCACTTAATTTCTATGTTACCCTCTTTTCACCCCTCTCCCTCTCCCACCCATCCCTCTCTCCCCCACCCCCCTTCCCTCTCTACCCCACCGCCTTCCCTTTCTCCCCCGTCCCCTTCCCCTACCCCTCTGTCCCACTTCCACCACTCCCCTTCCCCTCCCTCCCCACTCTTCCACTCTCCCTCACCCCACCCCTCTCCCTTCCCCACCCCTCTCTCCCCCTCCCACCCCCCTCCCTCCCCTCTCTCCCCCACCCCTTCCTCCTACCCCTCTTCCACCACTCCTCCTACCCCTCCCACCCTTCCTCTCCACTATTCCACTCTCTCCCCATCCCCCTCCCACTCTCCCTTCCCACTCGTTCCCCTCTCCCCCACCTCTCTCCTCCTTCCTCCACACGCTTCCCCCTCCCTACCCTACCCCATCTCTCTCCTCCCCTCCCTCCCCATCCCTCCCCCACACCTCTCTCCCCTCCCCCACACCTCTCTCCTCCCTCTCTCCCACCCTTCTCTCCTCTCCCTCTCCTCGCCCCTCTCCGCCCCCTCCTCCCACCCCCATCCCTTTCTTCCCCCAACCCTTTACCTCTCTCTGCCACCCCTTCCCTCTCTCCCCACCCCTTCCCCCTCCCCAATCTTCCCCCTCCCTCCACACTCTTCCTCCTCTCTCCCCTACCACCACATGTCTCTCCCCCTCCCCTATCTTCATCTCCCTCTCCTCCCCTTCTCTCTATCCTCCTCCCACCCATCCCTCTCTCGCCCACCCCCCTTCCCTCTCTACTCCAACCCCTCCCCTCTATTTCCCCGCCCCCTTCCCCTACCCCTCTGTCCATATTCAACCACTCCCTCTTACCACACCCCTCTCCCTCCCCCCTCACTCTCCCCCTCCCCCCCTCTCTCCTCCCGCCCCTACCCCCTACCCCTCTTTCCCTCTTCCATCACTCCCCCTCCCTCTCCCTCCCCACTCTTCCACTTCTCTCCCCCCTCCATCTCCACTCTCCCTCCCCACTCTTCCCTCCCTCTCCCCCACCCCTCTCCCACGCTCTCCCTCCTCCCCTCCCTCCCTACTACCCCCACTCAACCCCACAACTCTCTACGCACCCCCTCTCTCACCCCCTACCCCACTCTCTTTTCCCTCCCAAATCTCTCCCGTTTCCTCCTCCTTCTCTCTCTTCCCTCCCCTCTTCTCACCCATCCCTCTCTCCACCCCGTTCCATCCCCCCCCCCCCGTGTGTTTGAGGGGTTGTTAGTGTGAGTGTGATGCCGCACTCCCCCCCCCCCTCCGCATACGCCGTTGGGGAAACAGACCCAACGGGTCTGCACGGTCAAGTTGGATATAAAAATCAGAAGAAATATAATTGTGTGTGTTACGTATACGATTATATACATATAACCATATTACCATATAACAATTACAGCACGGAAACAGGCCATCTCGGCCCTACAAGTCTGTGCCGAACAATTATTTTCCCTTAGTCCCACCTGCCTGCACTCATACCATAACACTCCATTCCCTTCTCATCCATATGCCTATCCAATTTATTTTTAAATGATACCATCGAACCTGCCTCCACCACTTCCACTGGAAGCTCATTCCACACCGCTACCACTCTCTGCGTAATGAAGTTCCCCCTCATGTTACCCCTAAACTTCAGTCCCTTAATTCTGAAGTCATATCCTCTTGTTTGAAATCCATCTATATCACATTCATGTATGTGTGTTCTTTCCAGCACAATCTAGTCAGTTGTATACTCATGGAATAAAACCATCCTTAAGTTATGTAGATCAGTGCATGCTCCTTTAACATAGTGACCTCACCACTACTAACCACTCCCCATTGTCTCTTGTATAATTGTAGCTTCCCCACCCCCAGCTCTCTCTCTAGCTCCAGTGATGACCACGGACAGCTAGTGCATAGTGTGTGTAGTGCTTATAATAAAGTTATGTAGTAAAAGACTTTGTGTGGCAAGCAAGTCATTTTACATGGTGTCACAGCGGTAGACTCGCGTCTCCTGTTCATCGGCTTTATTTTTATTATTTGCTTTCTCCCAGTTGGGTCCCCACCCCCCTGTTTTTATTATGTCCAACTCGTGTCGTCGTCCCGACACGCTCGTTTTTGACACGGATATCGTCCACCGCTGGACTGTCTTCCAGCGCGACTATGAACACTATATTGCAATCGCTCATCCTGATGCCACTCCTGCTGTACAGGCGCACCTGCTCCTCAACCTGGCTGGACCGGAGGCCATGGAATACTATGCCTCGTTCGAGTTCGCCCCTGATGAGGACCGTCGCGACCCGGTATGTCTCTTGGCAAAATTCACTGCCCTCTGCGATATCCCTACCAATAACATTATCGAGCGCTTTAAGTTCTTCCAAAGGCGTCAGATTCCCGGTGAGCATATAGACGCCTTCATTGCCTCTTTGCGTCATATGGCTCGGCGGTGCCGCCTTGAAGCGGTAACCCCGGACGAAATGGTCAGGGATGTCCTGGTCAACGGTCTCCTGAACTCTAAGCTGCGTGACGTGCTCCTGATGAAGCCTGATCTAACGCTAAGGGAAGCTATGCATGCCGCTCGCATGGCCTCTGCTGTTGGCTCCGTATCTCAACCGGTGTCCCAGGACATTAACTTCACCGGTGCTGCTGGCCGCCGGCGGAACAATGGCCCGCCACGCCAGGGCACCGCCGCTGCGCCCGCTAAGGTCACCCCTCGTCGCTGCCCAAATTGCAATTTCTCTTCCCACCAATTCAACATTTGCCCGGCTCAGGGTAAAACTTGTAATTCCTGCGGGAAGCTGAACCACTTTTCTGCGGCATGTAGATCCCGTGGGAAACCTGTCCCTGCTCCTAGAAGGAGTCTAAACAACCTTGTGGACTCTGATAGCGCGCCTGGTTCCCAGTACCAGCCAGATGAACTCCCTGACTCTGATACGAGCTCCTCCCACGGTGATTCAACGGTGTTTTCGCTTTTGGGTGCACCTGCATTGATAACAGATCCCTCTGTACATGTCACTGTGAATGGCCACTCCTTCCCTGCGAAGGTCGATACTGGTGTTTTTGCCAATGTTATGTCTGTTAGCCTCTTCGAGCAGATAAGTTCTGGGGAGAGGGTGACTCCCGATGGCTCCCGCCTTCATGCCTATGGGGGAGGTATTCTGGTCGCTGTGGGGAAGGCCACGCTTATCTGTACATTTCTTAAGACTTCTCGGCCCCTCACTTTTCTCCTGCTGGATTCTGAAAACGTCCCCCTGCTGCGCGCCCGTGCATGCCAGGACTTTGGCTTGGTCTCTTTCCACCGCGACATCCACCTGGTGCAGGCCCCCATGGACCCCCTGAGCGAGTACCCCGACCGTTTTGATGACGTTCTGGGCAAATTGCCCTGTGCTTACAAAATCGTTGTTGACCAGGAAGTCAACCCGGTGATTAGACCGGCCCATCGCCTTTCTTTTGCCATGAAGGGCCGCGTGGAGTCCACACTGCGTGATATGGTGGCCATGGGCATCCTCAAGGAGGTGAGTGCTCCTACCCGGTGGGTCTCCACCATGGTCGTCGCAGCCAAGAAGGACAAGAGCGAAATCAGGATCTGCATCAACCCGAAAGACCTGAACCTTGCCATCAAGCGCCCGCACTACCCCATGCGGACAGTGGAGGACGTCGCTGCACAGGTCGGTCCGGCCACAGTCTTCTCGGTCCTAGATACCAAGAGCTCCTTCTGGCAGATCCCTCTGGATGAACGTTCCTCCTTCCTGACCACCTTTATCACACCCTTCGGCAGGTACCGCTTTCTCCGCATGCCTTTTGGGATCAACTCAGCAAGCGAGGTTTTCCAGCGCACCATGGAACAGCTGTTTGCCGGGTTGCCGTGCGCTATCATCGTGGACGACATCCTGGTGTACGGGAGGGACGTCGCTGAGCACGACCTGCACCTCCGCCAAGTCCTGGACAGGGCTCGTGAGATCAATCTCAAACTCAACCCGAAGAAGTGTCGGTTCCGCGTTCCGGAAGTCACTTACGTAGGCCACGTTTTCACGGCCGGGGGTCTAAAGCCAGACCCCCAGAAGACGGCAGCGGTCACCGAAATGCCCGCTCCCACCGACGTGCCCGGCCTGCAGCGCTTTCTGGGCATGGTCAACTACCTGGGGAAGTTCATACCCGACCTCAACGAACTGAGTGCTCCCCTGAGGGAGCTGATCAAGAAGGACAATGCCTGGGTCTGGCTCCCGCATCACCAGTCGGCATTCGTGGCCCTGAAGTCCAAGCTCGCACGCACCCCGACTCTCAAGTTCTTCGATCTGAACAGCCCAATTGTCCTCACTTGCGATGCATCTCAGTTCGGCCTCGGTGCCGCCTGCCTGCAGCTCTATGACGACCAGCAGCTGCCTGTTTCCTATGCTTCTGGCACCATGACCCCTGCTGAGCAGCGCTACGCTCAGATCGAGAAGGAGCTCCTTGCCGTGGTGTTCGCCTGCTCCAAATTCAAAGACTACATCCTGGGCAACACTTCACCATTGAAACTGACCACCAGCCGCTGGTCTCTATCTTGAACAAGCCTATCCATGTTGCCTCTTCCCGTTTGCAGCGGATGATGCTGCAGCTCCAGCGTTTCACGTTCCAGATTGTGTACCGCAAGGGCAAGGATATGTTCGTGGCCGACACATTGTCCCGTGCGCCGCTCCCTTCCGTTGCCCGCCATCCATACGAATCGTCTGACTTGATGGTACTGAACGTTAACATTGTTCCTTCTTGGCAGATGCAGTCCCTGGTCAAACACACTGCCGCTGATCCTGCCCTGCAACAGCTTGCGGGCGTCATCCGCCGTGGCTGGCCTGACCGACGCTCTTCCCTGCCGGCTGGTGCCGTGCCCTACTTCCTGGTTCGGGATGAATTGGTGCTGCACAACGGCGTGGTGGTGAAGGGTCACAACGTCGTGGTGCCGGCCGCGCTGCGGGATCATTACTTCCAAACTGCCCACAACGGCCACCCCGGGGTTGAAGCCACTTTGTCCCAGGCCCAGAGCCAGTTTTTCTGGCCGGGCATGGCTCAGGACATCCGGGACAGGGTCTCCGCCTGTGCTGCCTGCAACAGCCTACTGCCTCATCAACACCGCCAGCCTCTCATGCAGCAGCCGGCTCCCGATTTGCTGTGGATGGCTGACGCCACTGACATATTCGAATGGCGTGGCAAGCACTTCCTGGTCCTGGTGGACTCCTACTCCAGCTGGTTCGAGGTGGACCAGCTGCCTTCCCTCACGTCTGCTGCCGTCATCGGGAAGCTTCGCCGCAACTTTTCCACCTTTGGGTCCCCGGTGACTCTCCAATCCGACAACGGCGGCCAGTTTTCCAGCGCGGAGTTCCGTGCCTTCGCCGCCCGTTGGAACATTCGCCACATCACCAGCAGCCCCGAGTACCCGCAAAGCAATGGCCTTGCGGAGCGCGCTGTCCGCAGCGCCAAGGAGCTGCTGGAACATTGTCGGCTTTCTCATTCTGACTTCTACCTTGCCCTCCTCAACCTCCGCAACATTTTCCGGGACCCCGCACTCGGTTCGCCTGCCCAGCGCCTCATGTCCCGCACCACTCGCCCCCCTCTCCCGGTCCCTCAGCAATCCCTCAAGCCCACGGTCCGGAGCCCTGCCGCTGTCAAGGAGCGCATCATCGAGAAGCAGGCCATCCAGAAGCGCTCCTTTGACAAGTCGTCCCGTCTCCTTCCCCGTCTGTTCCCAGGCCAGGTTGTCCGGATGCAGTCCCCCTCCGGTCACTACCGGCTGGCCGTTGTCGTTGGCGAGGCTGGCTCTCCCCGGTCCTACCTGGTTGACTACGAGGGCACCACGTACCGTCGGTCCCGCCAACACCTGCTACTTGTCAACGAGCCTGCTCCGCCTCCCGCAGACCCGTATTCACCGCCAGTCCCTTCCCCTCTGCCCGAAACTCCTCCTGCCCCTGTCACTCCTCGCATGCCCGGGAAACTGCCCTCTCAGCTCTCTGTGCCCCGCTCACGCCAGCCTCCTTCTCCTGCCTCGCCTGCGAGTGTACCTGTTCCGCCTCCCCGTTCTCCTCCTTCCCCTGGGCGCTCTTCACCCGGTTCTCCCGTCTCTGTCCCTGCCCCCGTCCCTGCGGCTCCTGCGGTTGAGGGGGAAAGCGGGTTGCGCACCCGTTCTGGGCGGTTGGTCAAGCCGCCTGTCCGTTACGGGGAGTTCGAGTAGCCTGTAGAATGGTATATTTTAACTGTTCCCTGCGCGGTTTCTAATTCTAGCGTATGAGCCGTGGTCGCTCTGTGCAAGTGCAATGTTTGTTTCCAAGAGGAAGGATGTAGATCAGTGCATGCTCCTTTAACATAGTGACCTCACCACTACTAACCACTCCCCATTGTCTCTTGTATAATTGTAGCTTCCCCACCCCCAGCTCGCTCTCTAGCTCCAGTGATGACCACGGACAGCTAGTGCATAGTGTGTGTAGTGCTTATAATAAAGTTATCTAGTAAAAGACTTTGTGTGGCAAGCAAGTCATTTTACAAGTTATACATCCTTTGTAAATCTTGCTCAAAACAAAGTTAATTTTGTGAAATTCTTCAATTAGATAACCCCACAGGCAGATCTCATTCCACTCTCTGGCTATTGGGAAGACCAGACCCCTTTTTATTTGTGGACAAACAACTACATAGAAAATAGAAAATACGCACAAAAACATTAAGTAACATTCCAGGGCTATAGCAACTGGAATCTTCATATTGCTATTATTTTCCCAAATACTGCAATTGTGAACAGTGTGATTACATTAATGTGATTAGATGAATGAATTACAGAGTGCAAGTGTAATACAAAATCAACTTACACACAGCATATGAGCCATTTAAAAAGAAATAATTTAAAAAACATTAAAAAAGAAAATTACCAGAGGCAAAATTTATAAACATTTTATTCTTTAACAAGAATTAACAGAATTATGAACTAACAGAATTATGAATCTAACCCTATATCACACACAAAAACTGTTCCCCCGCAACGTTGATTACACTGCGAGTCGGGTCGGGTCCGATACAAAATCAACTCAAACACAGCCTATGAACTATTTAAAAAGAAATGATTTAAAAACATTAAAAAAGACAATTACCAAAGTCAAATTTAATTTTTGACAAGAATGAACAGATGTATGAACTAACAGAATTACAACAAAGATCCTATAGCTTTGTTATAAATTATTTGGATTACACTGCGAGTCGGGTCGGGTAGGTTCCGGTTACTAAAATGGGCGGGGAAAAATGCCCAGAATCCCCTCCGTAGCGTACTACACGTCAGCCCATGGCATTTTGCAGGAGTAGCCTATCTTGCTCCGCTATAGGATCTTTGATTTAGATAATAATCTGCCTTCCTGTTACCTCTTCCAAAGTGGATAACCTCACATAGATCCACATTAAACTGCATCTGCCATGCATCTGCCCACTCCCCCAACCTGTACAAGTCACCCTGCATTCCCATAGCATCCTCCTCACAGTTCACACTGCCATCCAGCTTTGTGTCATCTGCAAATTTGCTAATGTTACTTTGAATCCCTTCATCTAAATCATTGATGTATATTGTAAATAGCTGCGGTCCCAGCACCGAGCCTTGCGGTACCCCACTAATCACTGCCTGCCATTCTGAAAGGGACCCGTTAATCCCTACTCTTTGTTTCCTGTCTGCGAACCAATTTTCAATCCATGTCAGCACTCTACCATCAATACCATGTGTGCTAATTTTGCCCACTAATCTCCTATATGGGACCTTGTCAAATGCTTTCTGAAAGTCCTGGTACACTACATCCACTGGCTCTCCCTTGTCCATTTACCTAGTTACATCCTCAAGAAATTCCAGAAGAGTAGTCAAGCATGATTTGCCCTTAGTAAATAATTGACTCCAGCATCTTCCCCACCACCGATGTCAGGCTATCACAGGGGTGGGGAACTTGCGGCCTTAAGATCCCATGCAGCCTTCTAGGCCATTAAGTGCGGCCTTTTGAATGAATCCAAATTTTGTAGAACAAATCCTTTTATTTTTATTTATATGTTTTTGTTTGTCTTTTATTATTTTTATTTTAATCTTTAAATTATCGTATTTAAAATACCAAAGAGTAAAAGAAGATTCACCAAAATTAGCTTTTTTTAGCATTCAAGTTAGCATTTCAACCTCACCTAGTTGTTGTCTCCAAAGCTGCTATAGAACTACAGATGGAATTGATTGAGCTCTCAGAAGATGACATTTTAAAGTCCTTATTTAATGCGGAAAGAGCCGATTGAAATATGACAATAATTGCCACCCACGCCTTCAGCAACATGCACGAAAAATGCTTTCTTGCTTTTCAACCACTTATTGCTGCGAATCTACGTTCTTCTATCTAACCCAAATCAAGACGCCCTTAAGGTCACAAATGATGGATACCCATCTAGAAGATCAGCTGAAACTGCGTACCTTCATGTTACAACCAAATATTCAAATGTTTTCCGACAAAAAGCAGTCACAACAAAGTCATTAAAAGGTTACTTAACTTTAGAATTAACATTTTTTTCATTTTCTTGAAGTTAGTACATATTAGTTAGATTTTTACAAAATAAAGTACATTTTGGACTATATCTAATTGAAGTTTCATGGATGCGGTCATATTATATTACAGCTAACTTAGTGAGGCATTCCAACGTGAAAAGGTTCCCCACCCCTGGGCTAACATCTATAATTCCCAGTTTTCTCTCTCCCGCATTTCTTAAAAAGTGGCATAAGATTAGTTACCCTCCTATCCACAGGAACTGATCCTGAATCTATAGAACATTGGAAAACGATCACCAATGCGTCCAAGATTTCTAGAGCCACTTCCGTAAGTACCCTGGGATGCAGACCATCAGGCCCTGGGGATTTATCAGCCTTCAGTGACATCAGTCTTCCCAACACCATTTTCTGCCTAATGTGGATTTCCTACAGTTCCTCCGGCACCCTAGATCCTCTGGCTACTGGTACATCAGGAAGATTGTTTGTGTCCTCCTTAGTGAAGGCGGATCCAAAGTACCTGTTCAACTCATCTGGCATTTCCTTGTTCCCCATAATAAATTCACCTTTTTCAGTCTTTAAGAGTCCAACTTTGGTCTTAACTAATGTTTACCCCTTCACAAACATAAAGAAGGAACAGCAGATGCTGGTTTACAAAGAGAGACATAATCTCCTGGAGTAACTTGCATGTCTGGAGAGCATGGACAGGCAACATTCTAAGTCAGGACCCTTCTTCAGACTGCTTGGTGTGGGGGGTGGAGAAAGTTGGAAAGGAGAGGTGGGAGTAGTCGACTTAGATTCCCTTCCCTCTACAGATGCGGCCTGACCCACTGAGTTCCCCCACAGCTTTAGAGGGAATGGACAGACGACGTTTTGAGTCTGGACACTTCTTCAGACTGAGTGGAGAGGGTGGGGGGAGGAAGCTGGAAAAGAGAGATGGGGGTTGGACAAAGCCTGGCAAGTGATAGGTGGACACAAAATGCTGGAGTAACTCAGTGGGACAGGCAGCATCTCTAGAGAGAATGAATGGGTGACGTTTCAGGTTGAGGCCCTTCTTCAGACGTGGTAGGTGGATATAGGTGAGGGAGACACAAGATAATGCAGATGCTGGAATCTTGCATAGAGCACAATTTAGTTAAATGCACAGAATCTCTTGCCCAGAGTGGGGGAATCGAGGACCAGAGGACATGGGTTCAAGGTGAAGGCGAAAATAATTAAAAGGAAACTGAAGGGTAACTTTTTCGCACAGAGGGTGGTGGGAGAATGGAACAAACTGCCAGAGGAGGTGGTTGAGGCTGAGACTAACCCAAGAAACAGTTAGACAGTTACATGGATAGGACAAGTTTGGACGGATATGGACCAAACACAGGCAGGTGGGACTAGTGTGGCTGGGACATGTTGGTCGGTGTGGGCAAGTTGGGCAGAAGGGCCTGTTTCCACATTGTATCACTCTATGACTAACACAATGTGCTGTAGTAACTCGGCGGGTCACGCAGTATCTGTGGAGTACATGGATAGGTGACATTTCAGAGTGCTGGTGTAACTCTGCAGGACAGGTACCATCCGTGGAGAACATGGATAGGTGACATTCACAGAGTGCTGGTGTAACTCTGCAGGACAGGCACCATCCGCGGAGATCATGGATAGGTGACATTTCAGAGTGCTGGTGTAACTCAGGCAGCATCTCTGGAAACAAGGAATGGGTGACGTTTCGTGTTCACACTGAAGATTGGTCTCGACCCTGAAACATTACCCATTCCTTCCAGCATTTTGTGTCTACCTAATCTGTGCCTATCTATCCACGTGGCGGTGTGCCAGCAGGCTGGAGGAGTGGGCAATGGCCTTGCCACATAGCGGGCAGGTGAAGGGGTGCTGGCCGATGTGGACTCGTCGGTGCTCCAGCAAGTGGTCAAGGCGGGTGAAACCGTTACCACAGGACGGGCAGGGGAAGGCACGCTCACCGCTGTGGGTACGCTGGTGCTGCCACAGGCTGGACTGGGTGAAGCCCTTGCCGCACTGGGCGCAGGTGTAGGGCCGCTCATCGGTGTGGGTGCGCTGGTGCTTCTTCAGGTGACTGGAGCTGGTGAAGTCCTTGCCGCTCTGGATGCAGGTGTAGGGCCGCTCCCCTGTGTGGGTGCGCTGGTGCTCCAACAGGCTGCTGGTGTAGATGAAGCCCTTGCCGCAGTGGCTGCAGGTGTAGGAGTGCTCACCGGTGTGGGTGCGCTGGTGCTCCAGCAGGGTGCTGGAGCGGATGAAGCCTTTGCCGCACTGGGCGCAGGTGTAGGGGCATTCGCCGGTGTGGATGCGCCGGTGAACCTGCAGGTTGCCGGAGCGGGTGAAGCTCTTGCCGCAGTGGCTGCAGGTGTGCACGAGCCTGTGCATCTTCAGCTCTGGCGACGACATGAAGCCTTTGCTGCAGTCGGGGCAGGTGAAGGGCCGCTCACTGCTGTGCACCCGATGGTGCTGCCGTAGCCCCGACAACTGGACAAAGCTCATGTCGCAGGTGGAGCAGCCATAGGGCTTCTCGCCGGAGTGCACCTGCTGGTGGAAGTTCAGATATTGCACCGTTGTGAAGCTCTTGCCGCAGGTGGAGCAGGTGATGGGCCTCTCGCTGGAGTGCTCGCGGTTATGCCGCAGCAGGCTGCTGGAGCTGGTAAAGCTCTTGCCGCACTCCGAGCAGTTGAAGGGGCGTTCTCCCGTGTGCACCCGCCGATGGGTCTCCAGCTGGCTCGGGTACTGACAGGCCTTGCAACACATGTCACACTCATAACACTTGTTGTGCCCCGTCATGCGGTCTTCAATCGAAGCTCAGCCCCTCGAAGCTCAGCCCACACCCTGGCCGCCCTCAATGGCCGCTCACGTCCTCGTCTCTCCGGCTCCTAAACCCTGCAGGAGGGGAACACAGAGGGTTAACAAGCTGACAAACAGGACATTACTAGCACAGATTGGGTGCGTTTATAGCGGCGGAAACCGTTATATAATTCTGTGCGGCACAGTGGCGCAGCGGTACAGTTGCTGCCTCACCGCCAGAGACCCGGGCTCGATCCTGACTATGGGTGCTGTCTGTGCCGGGTTTGTCCATTCTCCCCTTGACCTACGTGGGTTTTTACTCCGGGTGCACCGGTTTCCTCCAACATTTCAAAGACGTTCAGGGTTGTAGACTGATCGGCCTCTGCAAAATTGTTAAATTGCCCCTAATGTGTGTGGGTTAGTGCTAGTGCACGGGGTGATCGCTGGTTGACGCAGACTCCGCGGGCCGAAAGACCAGTTTCCGCGCTGCATCTCTAAACTAAACTAAAGCAAACCAAAGAAGGGTCTCGACCCAAAATGTCACCCAATCATTCTCTCTACATATGCTGCCTGACCCGCTGAGTTACTCCAGCACTTTGTGTCTATCTTCACCACAGATGCTGCCTGACATGCTGAGTTACTCCAGCACTCTCTCTCTCTCTCTCTCTCTCTCTCTCTCTCTTCTCTCGAGAGAGTCTCTCTCTAGAGAGAGAGAGAGATCTCGAGAGAGAGAGAGAGAGAGAGAGAGAGAGAGAGAGAGAGAAGAGAGAGAGAGAGAGAGAGAGAGAGAGAGAGAGAGAGAGAGAGAGAGAGAGAGAGAGAGAGAGAGAGAGAGAGAGAGAGAGAGAGAGAGAGAGAGAGAGAGAGAGAGAGAGAGAGAGAGAGAGAGAGAGAGAGCTCGCGAGAGAGAGAGAGAGAGAGAGAGAGACTCGAGAGCTCTCTCGAGAGAGATCTCTCTCTCTCTCTCTATCTCTCTCTCTCTATCTCTCTCTCTCTCTCTCTCTCTCTCTCTCTCTCTCTCTCTCTCTCTCTCTCTCTCTCTCTCTCTCTCTCTCTCTCTCTCTCTCTCCCTGTTTCTCCCTGTTTCAAAATTGTTAAGGGGTTGGACAGGCTAGATGCAGGAAGATTATTCCCGATGTTGGGGAAGTCCAGAACTAGGGGTCACAGTTCAAAGGATAAGAGGGAAGTCTTTTAGGACCGAGATGAGAAAATCATTTTTTACACAGAGAGTGGTGAATCTGTGGAATTCTCTGCCACAGAAAGTACTTGAGGCCAGTTCATTGGCTATATTTAAGAGGGAGTTAGATGTGGCCCTTGTGGCTAAAGGGATCAGGGGATATGGAGAGAAGGCAGGTACTGGATACTGAGTTGGATGATCAGCCATGATCATATTCAATGGCGGTGCAGGCTCGAAGGGCCTAATGTCCTACTCCTGCACCTATTTTCTATGTTTCTGTGTTTCTATCATTGGCATCTCCCTACCCTCGGTACAAGAACTGTTCCAGAGCCGCTGCCTGAAATAAAGCACTGAGCATAGCAAAGGACAAACTGCACCCCCTCCACACACATCTGATTCTCCTGCCATCACGCAAGAGATACCGTAGCATCAAAGCCCGGCCAACCAGGCTGCTAAACAGCTTCCTGCCATAGGCTGTGAGGCTGTTAAACTGTCACTCCACCTGATTCTGCGGCTTTTCTTGCACTGACAATTTAAGAGACGCACCCAGCTTTAAGGCAGTAAGTTGCAGAGCTGTGTAGACCTGGAGGTACTAAACCACCAATATTACTATTTGGGGGCAACCTGTCAAAACAGGTAAAAGCGCTCGATGAGGAGGCTAAAACCTTGGCGCTCATAAAGGCGGCAACAGATAGGACCTCCTACACACGACAACAGCACCCTACGCACCCTCCAGCAGCGCAAGACACACAGAAGGTGGTGAAAGCTCAAAGGCCAGGCAACAGGAAACAGGTATTTTTTAGGCCATGGCCCAGACCGGCCTTCGTGGACGATGCGCAAACCCCAAATCCAAACTCCGGCGACTCAACCTCTACGGCGTCTGCAGAGGAAGAAATAAAATTTCCACTGGTCACCATGGAGGTAGGTGGGTCGGGTCTCTTCCAAAAAAACAGCAAGTGCAAATAATACACAAATTGGTGGTAGATTACCCTTTTTTGGCAGGCATGAAGTGCAATAACTGCTGACACTTATATCCTACTTAGTATTCAGGGATATACAATTGAATTTGTGCACAAAAACTATTCCCCGGTTCAGCATGTACCGAACTGAACGTTACTGGAAGCGCATGCTGAACTGGAGAGGCAATATGCTAAGGGGGTCATTGAAAAAACCCAACACGACTCTGGAATTCGTGTCAAATATCTTTACAATAAACAAAAAAGAAGGCGGTTGCCGCATCATTATAGTTTTGACAAAACTGAATACATTTGTGCAGTATATTCATTTCAAAATGGAAACCTTTGTTACTGCCAAACAATTGATTTCCAAAGGCTACTTCATGGCTTGCATCGATTTAAAGATGCTTACTATTCGGTGCCTATGCGGAAGGATCACAGACGTTATTTAAAATTTAACTGGATGAGGTGGCGCTGGCAGTATAGAGCTACCTAAAGGAATAACATCCGCCCCCAGGCTATTTACCAAAATTTTGAAACCAGCCCTAATGTTTCTTCGGAAAAAAACCCATTTGGTCATGGATTACCTACATGACATATTAATTGTGGGGAAAACTTTGGAATTAGCCAAAATAGCTGTATCAGCCACCAAACAATTGTTTGAGAAACTGGGGTTTATCATCCATCCAGTTAAATCTAAGCTAACACATTCCACCACTATGGACTACTTGGGGTTCACCTTTAACTTAGTTCACATGTCTGTAACTTTACCAAAGGACAAAGCAACAGACTTAACTGAGCAACAACCTCATTGACATCAGTGAACCATCAATTTGACTGGTAGCAAGGGTAATTGGCAATTTGTGGCTGCTTTTCCAGCCACACAGTTTTGACCTTTGTATTACCAAAAAAATTACAAAGGGCAAAGGTACAAGCACTCAAAATCAATACTGGTCATTTCGATAGGCCAATGAAGCTACCAATCAAAGCAATTACGGAATTACAACGGTGGAGGGAAAACACTCGGCATTGTTCCAGCCCTATCATTTTCAGCAGTGGTGCTACAAACTGATGCTAGTGCTCATGGTTGGGGTGCTACTAATTCCATCTCTAGTTGTGGCGGTAGACGGGATGCACAAGAGGCATCATTACTTCAGATACATGGCATAAACTACTTGGAAACGTAGTTCTATGGTCTAAAATCATACTGTTCAGAACTGCATCACTTGCATGTTAGACTACAGATTGATAACACCACCGTGGTGGCATATATTAACTATATGGGTGAAATCAAATCGGTATCATGTGATAATCCGGCTAACAGAATTTGGCAATGGTGTATTCAGAAAAGTATTTGGATATCAGCTAGTTACCTACCAGGAAACCTCAAATTCAGTGGCAGACACCAGGTCACGAAAATTCAATGACAACATCAAATGGATGTTGGACCGCAATGTGTTTGCTGATATTTTAGCACGATATGAAACGCCAGATATCGATCTATTTGCATCTCGGCTTAATCATCAGTTGCTAAACTATGTTTCTTGGGAATCAGACATTGGGGCATCAGCGAAGGATGCCTTCTCGCTGCATTGGGGGAAATTGTTTTTTCTATGCATTTCTGCCTCATCAGTCGGCGTCTGGTATTTTGGTAGTGTCCGATTGGCCTACTCAACCATGGTTCCCTGTGATTCTTGTTATGGTTTTAGAACCATACATCTCCGTTCCGAAACGACCAGATTTGTTGGTTCATCCTGTAATGGGGGAAAGCCATCCATGCCATAATAGGACAAATTTGCTGATTTGTAGAATCTTAAGAAACCATTTCTGGACCTGGGACCAACGGACCGAACAATGAACATATCGGGTCTACATCAGGAAATGGGAGAAACTGTTCAAGTAACAACATAATTGTTGATGTTGGCACATGTAACTGGGTCCTGAACTTTCTATCGCAATGGCAGCAGGCAGTCAGTGTGGGCAGTAGGACATCAAAAACCATAGCCGTGAGCACTGGTTCGCCCCAAGGCTGTGTCCTAAGCCCCCTGCTGTTTAGTCTGCTTACACACGACTGTACTGCTAGACTCAACAACAACTTCATCAACAAGTTCGCTGATGACACAACAGTGGTGGGTCTCATCAGTGACAATGATGAGTTGGCGTACAGGATGGAGGTGGAGCTGCTCACAGGATAGTGCAAATCCCACAACCTCATTCTCAACGTGGGAAAAACTAAGGAGATGGTGGTTGACTTCAGGACGTCGAGAAAACAACACCATACACCTCTGCACATCGATGGAGCTGATGTGGAAAGGGTCAGCAGCGTGATGTTCCTAGGACTCCACCTGTCAGATGACCTGACGTCCACGACCAACACCACAGCACTGGTCAAGAGAGCCCAGCAGCGACTACACCCTCTCCGAAGACTACGGAAAGCAGGTCTCCCCACTACACACCTACGAACTTTTTATAGGGGGACAATCGAGAGCACATTAACCTACGGCATCACTTCCTGGTTCGGGAGCTGCAAGGCGTACGAACGGCACCAACTAGACAGGATTGTGAAGACCACCAGCGGGATTATTGGTGCTCCACTCCCTTTCCTGCTGGACATATACTGGAAGAGATGTATCAGCAGAGCCATCTCCATCATCAAAGACCCCTACCACCCATCGCATCACATATTCTCCATCCTGCCATCTGGGAAGAGGTACAGGATCATCAGCTGCAAAACCAGCACGATGCTCCTCAGCTTCTTCCCACAGGCTATAAGACTAATAAACGGACTTTACCCACTGCCAAAGTATCGCGCACCAACCACCAACCTGGACACACTGCAGCAGAGCCACTGTCGTGCCGCTGCCGATCGGAACGCCTGTTGATGTTTAGTAGAGAGAAGAGTGTTTAACTTGTTCATGATATATGTATTTTATTTCTATTTAATTTTATTGCACTCTGAATGGACACTGGTTGAGCAACGTTTTTCCGTTTCCTCTGGGTATGTGAGTACTCAGGAAAATGATAACAAAGATATACTTGATACTTGATACTTGATCACTTACTGTACGACGAACATAACCTCTGTGCTGGAATTCCTGGCTAGCCCCACTATGATGAGGTGCTCAGTTATAGTGTCATAAACTGCGCCAGAAGTGCCCTTACAGCATATATGTGGCAAAGATCAGAGCATGATTCTGTCGGGACCCACCCCTGGTAACTAAACTTATGAGGGATATTTTAATATTAATCCCCAAGGACAAGATATTCCCAAATATGGGATGTGAGTATAGTCCTAACATTACTGAGGAATTGGTCACCAGCAACAGCTTTGTCCCTGCATAGACTAACATATAAAATAGTCATGCGATGGCATTGGTCTCAGCACATAGAGTTCAGTCGTTACATAAACTAAGGCTGGATAATATCACCACTTCAACGAGTAAAATAACATTTTACATCCCCGAATTAGTTAAACAGAACAGACCGGGAACGTCAGGCCTCTCAATAGAATTCAGTGCATACACAACAGATGATTGTCTATGCATTATAAGACATTAATTCTTATACATAAAGAACATTAAACAGCTCAGAGGCAATGAGATGGCATTACTGATCATCCACTAACAGGCCCATAATAGGTTACCGGTACAAACAATTTCCAGACGGCTGAAACAGGTTTTAACGGCTGCTGGGGTGGATATTAACATATTCAAATCTCATACCACTAGGACTGCAGCTACATCGGCAGCTAAGGAATTGGACGTACCTATGGACCAAATCCTGGGAACAGCAGGATGGGCATAAGAGAAAACTTCTCAACTATATTACAATAAGCCAATGGTTAAACCTGTGACATTAGCAGAATCAATTTTAAGTTCTGTATCATGATTTATCCCATAAGAAAGGAGCTATAATTTTATTAGTTAATAAGTTCATCATGGGTTTTCAATGTCGGATTCATGTTTGAATACGTTAACACAATCCCTCCCTTAGTCAATAAAGGCAGACGTGAGGCATGGACTCGTTTCCACGGCATAAAATCACAGAGCTTTAAAATCTTCACGTAGTCACTCACGTGACTCCGAAGTAAAATAGTAAGATTAAACGAGAGCTTACCAGTTTGAAGTTTGATCTTTATTTTATGAGGAGTAACGTTGAGGGATAACGTGCCCTCCGCTCCCACCCTCGATCATAAAGTTCAACTGGTATCCTTTTTCTGTAATCTTACTATGTTCAGGTCATTACTGTTATCTGCGATTTCACACCGCTGCTTTGAAGAATGACACGCATGCGTCCTGGCGGGTTCTTCACGTAATCCCTCAACGTTACTCCTCATAAAATAGAGATCAAACTTCAAACTGGTAGGTTCTCGTTTAATCTTACTATTATAAAATCGAACCTGCCTCCACCCCTTCCACTGGAAGCTCATTCCACACAGCTACAACTCTCTGAGTAAAGAAGTTCCCCCTCATGTTCCCCCTAAACTTCTGTCCCTTAATTCTCAAGTCATGTCCCCTTGTTTGAATCTTCCCTACTCTCAGTGGGAAAAGCTTATCCACGTCAACTCTTTCCATCCCTCTCATCATTTTAAAGACCTCTATCAAGTCCCCCCCTTAACCTTCTGAGCTCCAGAGAATAAAGACCTAACTTATTCAACCTTTCTCTGTAACTTAGTTGTGAGACCCAGGCAACATTCTCGTAAAGCTCCTCTGTACTCTCTCTAGTTAGTTGACATCCTTCCTATAATTGGGCGACCAAAATTGTACACCATACTCCAGAATTGGTCTCACCAATGCCTTGTACAATTTTAACATTACATCCCAACGTCTATATTCAATGCTCTGATTTATAAAGGTTAGCATAGCAAAAGCTTTATTTACCACCCTATCTACATGACATGCCACCTTCAGGGAACTATGCACAGTTATTCCAAGATCCCTCTGTTCAACTGCATTCTTCAATTCGCTACCATTTACCATGTACGTCCTATTTTGATTTGTCCTTCCAAGATGTAGCACCTCACATTTATCAGCATTAAACTCCATCTGCCATAATTCAGCCCATTCTTCCAAATGGCCTAAATCTCTCTGTAGACTTTGAAAATCTACTTCATTATCCACAACACCACCTATCTTCGTATCATCTGCCTACTTACTAATCCAATTTACCACGCCTTCATCCAGATCATTGATGTACATGACAAACAACAGTGGACCCAACACAGATCCCTGAGACACCTCACTAGTCACTGGCCTCCAACCTGACAAACAGCCATCCACCATTACTCTCTGGCGTCTCCCATTCAGCCACTGTTGAATCCATCCTGCATTTATACCCAACAATTGAACCTTCTTAACCAACCTTCCAATGTGAACCTTATCAAAGGCTTTACTAAAGTCTATATAGACAACATCCACTGCTTTACCCTCATCAATTTCCCTAGAAACTTCTTCAAAAAATTCAAGAATATTAGTCAAACATGACGTTCCAGGCACAAATCCATGTTGACTGTTCCTAATCAGACCCTGTTTATCCAGATGCTTATATATATTATCTCTAAGTATCTTTTCCATTAATTGCCCACCACTGAAGTCAAACTAACAGGTCTATAATTGCTAGGTTTACTCTTATAATTTATATAATTTCTATAATTGCTAGGTTTACTCCGGAAGTGGCGGCGCTGCCCTGGCAGCAGCGGTTCACCTGCAGTCCGTCTGTTTTTACTTTTTTGTGTGTTTTTTTCGTTTTGTTTAGTTGAGTTTTTGGTTTTTAGGTTGTGTTTATGGGGGGGGGGGGGGTTGAAACAGGGCTTGCTGTCTCTCCCTGCGGGGGAATGCGACTTTCTTGTTGTATTCTCCTTCTCTGCCTCCGTCTGCGCTGAGGCCTAATGGCGGAGCTGGCGCCTCGAGGCTCCGGAGGCAGAGCCCGTCAGGACGCGCTCTGGGCTCACTCCCGTGAGGGCGGCCCGGCTCGGGGCTGGAACGGTGCTCCCGTGAGGGGCTGTGACTTTCCCGTGAGGGCGGTCAAGCCCGAGGGTGGAACGGCGCTCCCGTCGGGTCGGCCTGGCGCGGGGCTGAGACTCTCTCGTCGGTCCGGCCCAGCTCCAGGGGGGAACGGCGCTCCCGTCGGGGCGGCCCAGCTCAAGGGGGGAACGGCGCTCCCGTCGGGGCGGCCTGGCGCGGGGCTGAGACTCTCCCGTCGGAGCGGCCCAGCCTGAGGGAGGAACGGCATTCACGTGAGGGCGATCCGCCTCGGGGCTGGAACTGTGCTCCGGTTCGTTGGCATTTCTGGCAGCGGTGACCTGAGTCCGGGGTTCGGCCGCGGGCCAGCGGCTGCGTCCGCTGGACTGGAGGGCGGCAGCTTCGACCACCCCGGGCCGCGGTGTTTGAGCCGCGGGACTGATTGAACCATCGCCCGGTGGGGCATCGCCTCAGCGCAGAGGGAGAGGAGGAGGGAACAGACTGTAGCCCTAAGACTTTTGCGTCCATCACAGTGAGGAGGTGCTATGTGGACTCACTGTGGTGGATGTTAATATGTGTTTACTGTTGTTTATTATTCTGTTGTTGTATGTATGACTGCAGGCATGAAATTTCGTTCAGACCGAAAGGTCTGATTGACAATAAAGGTAATCTAATCTAATCTAATCTAATCTAGAACACTTTTTAAACAATGGAACAACATGCGCAGTACGCCAATCCTCGGGCACTATTCCCGTTTCTAATGATATTTGAAATATTTCTGTCATAGCCCCTGCTATTTCTACACTAACTTCCCTCAATGTCCCAGGGAATATCCTGTCAGGACCTGGAGACTTATCCACTTTTATATTTTTCAAAAGTGTCAGTAGGTTTGTACGTTCGTACGTTCTCCCCGTGAGTTTTCTCAGAGATCTTCGGCTTCCTCCCACACTCCAAAGTCGGGCAGGTTATTGGGTAAATTGGCTTGGTAGAAGTTTAAATTGTCCCTCGTGTGTGTATGGGTAGTGTTACTGTGCGGAAAACGTCTGTGGGTACAGACTCGCTGGGCTGAAGGGCCTGTATTGCACGCTGTATTATATCCAATCTGAACAAATCTAAGAGCTTTTAACTCCATCTCGGTAAACTAAACTCAACGCGCCAAGGCACAGGAGCATGGAGAAACCACGTGCAGAAGCGGCAGAGGTGACCAGTTCCCTGAAGGTGGAATCTCATGTAGATAGGGTGGTAAAGAAGGCTATTGATGTGCTGGCCTTTATAAATCAGAGCATTGAGTATAGAAGTTGGGATGTAATGTAAAAATTGTACAAGGCACTGGTGAGACCACTTCTGGAGTATGGTGTACAATTTCGGTCGTCTAATTATAGGAAATATGTCAATAAAATAGAGAGGGTACAGAGGAGATTTACAAGAATGTTGCCTGGGTTTCAGCAACTAAGTTACAGAGAAAGTCAAACGTTAGGTTTTTATTCTTTGGAGTGCAGAAGGTTAAGGGGGGACTTGATAGAGGTCTTTAAAATGATGAGAGGGATAGACAGAGTTGACGTGGACAAGCTTTTCCCATTGAGAGTAGGGATGATTCAAACAAGAGGACATGACCTGAGAATTAAGGGACAGAAGTTTAGGGGTAACATGAGGGGGAACATCTTTACTCAGAGAGTGGTAGCTGTGTGGAATGGGCTTCCAGAGGAAGTGGTGGAGGCAGGTTCGATTTTATCATTTAAAAATAAATTCGATAGGTATATGGACGGGAAAGGAATGGAGGGTTATGGTCTGAGTGCAGGTAGATGGGACTAGGAGAGAATAAGTGTTCGGCACGGACTAGAAGGGCCGAGTTGGCCTGTTTCCGTGCTGTCATTGTTAAATGGTTATACGGTTATACTAGACTAAGTGGGACCCGTTGGGTCCCAAGTTCACACAGGACGGCTGGTTCCCCAACGAAATGTTCCACCTCCCCACCTATTCCAATATTGCTGGCCAGTGGGGGGGGCTTTCTGGAGTGCTGGTATGGTTTCTTGAGGTGGCAGCTCAGTCCCTCAAGCCTGATCTGCTGGCAGCTCACTCACGGCTGGTGGCTGGCAGTTGACTCATGACTTTTCCTTGAAATTCCATTTCAAGCAGGGTGCAAGGCCGCCGAATCCAAGTGCAGTTTCCAACCACTTCAAGCAGGGTGCAAGGCCATTGAAGTCAAGTGCGGTTGCATACCACTTCAAGCTGGATCCAAGGATACCAAATTCAAGTGCGATTTCATACCACTTTCAACAGGGTGCAAGGCCACCAAATTCAAGTGCGGTTGCATACCACTTCAAGCTGGATCCAAGGCCACCAAATTCAAATGCGGTTTCATACCACTTTCAACAGGTTGCAAGGCTACCAAATTCAAGTGCAGTTTCATACCACTTTCAACAGGGTGCAAGGCCACCAAATTCAAATGCAGCTTCATACCATTTCATGCAGGGTGAAACCACCATAAAACCACACAAACACCAAACTCACTGTTCAGTTGACATTCAGTGTGTTCAGTTGATTCACAGCTCAGACAGAGTCATGACCTCACACTCTCCCATCATGCAGAGGCTGAGCCACACCCACACTTCCGGTTTTATAACCCCTCCCCCCGGAAAAGGTGTGGCTTTCAGGGCGTGATTGACAGGATAGAAATTCTCATCATTTTTTAAACACTAATAACACTTCTATTTTTAATTGATGGGAAGAATTCCCTGCACATGCTCAGCGGAGGGGGGACTGAGTAAGATGGCCAAAAATCACAGCCGTAAGTGGTAGCGTTTTATCTAAAATTGATATACAGTGCAAACAGAAAGTAAGTGCATTTGCAGTACTACCTTTTAACTTCAAGCCAAATACCCAACCCGCCATTTGCAGAAAGTAGTGCCTTTCAACTTCATGCCACCATTTGCAGTAAGTAGTGCCTTTCAACTTCAAGCCAATGCACCCACACCACCATTTGCAGTAAGTAGTGCCTTTCAACTTCAAGCCAAAGCAGCCAAGCCAACATTTGCAGTAAGTAACGCCTTTCAACTTCAAGCCAAAGCACACAAGCCACCATTTGCAGTAAGTAGTGCCTAACAACTGCAAGCCATATCACCCAAGTCACCATTTGCAGTAAGAGTGCCTTTCAACCTCATGCCACCATTTCCAGTAAGTAATAATAATAATACATTTTATTTATGGGCGCCTTTCAAGAGTCTCAAGGACACCTTACAAAATTTAACAAAAGTAAAAAAACATATAGTCCGAGTAAAATAAATAATAAAGACATCACCAGTACACAAATTAAAGACAGAATTAAATCCAAAGACAAAGACTCAGAAACACAATGTAACCTTATAACCATATAACAATTACAGCATGGAAACAGGCCATATCGGCCCTACAAATCCGTGCCGAACAATTATTTTCCCTTAGTCCCACCTGCCTGGACTCATACCATAACCCTCCATTCCCTTCTCATCCATATGCCTATCCAATTTATTTTTAAATGATACCATCGAACCTGCCTCCACCACTTCCACTGGAAGCTCATTCCACATCGCGACCACTCTCGGAGTAAAGAAGTTCCCCCTCATGTTACCCCTAAACTTCTCTCCCTTAATTCTGAAGTCATGTCCTCTTGTTTGAATCTTCCCTATTCTCAAAGGGACAAGCTTGTCCACATCAACTCTGTCTATCCCTCTCATCATTTTAAAGACCTCTATCAAGTCCCCCCTTAACCTTCTGTGCTCCAGAGAATAAAGACCTAACTTATTCAACCTTTCTCTGTAACTTAGTTGCTGAAACCCAGGCAACATTCTAGTAAATCTCCTCTGTACTCTCTCTATTTTGTTGACATCCTTCCTATAATTGGGCGACCAATGTGAGGAGAGAGTAGCGGCAGCCAAAGCGCGCCAGCGTCCACTCTCCCCGCACGACAGCCATCATGGACACACACAAACATAATAATTACATACACAATGGTTCCCACTGTGGGGGAAGGCACAATGTCCAGTCCCCATCCCGAGTTCACCCATAGTCAAGCCTATTGAGGCCTCCACAGTTGCCTCTACGGAGGCCCGATGTTCCTGGCCGTTTTCGCCGGGTGGTGTTGCCCCGGCGACGGGAGGGTCCACTCAGCGGCTGGGCTACCTGGAACGGCCGCTTCCCTGCCGGAGACCGCGGCTGCCGAAGCCGACAAGGCCGCGCCGGTTTGGAGCTCCCGGCTCCCGATGTAGAAGTCGGCGCCGCCCGCGGCTGGCCGCTCTACAGACCCGCAGACCAGAGGTGTTGAGCTCGACGGTCTCAGCTCACCGGAGCTCCAGCGCGTCGGTCCAGCGCTGTACCGCCTTCGGAGCTGAAGATGCTGGGCGGTCCCCGGCAGGACGGGTCAGCAGGGCAGCCTGGAGAAAAAGCTGCCCCACCGACCAGGTAGGGACCTAAAAATATCGTTGTCCCCTTCCCCCCAAATTACAAAGTCTATTCTCCCACAAACAAGGCACCGGACTCACTAAAAACTACAAACAAGAGTGATTTAAACGGACGGCTGCTGGTTAGCAGCTGCTCCCCAAGACGGCTCCTCCTCCTCGAAGGCCGTGTTGTGCCTTTCAACTTCAAGCAATGCACCCACGCCACCATTTGCAGTAAGTAGTGTCTTTCAACTAAAAGCCAAAGCATTCAAGCCACCATTTACAGTAAGTAGTGTCTTTCAACTAAAAGCCAAAGCATTCAAGCCACCATTTGTAGTAAGTAGTGTCTTTCAACTTCGTGCCACCATTTGCAGTAAGTGGTGCCTTTCAACTTTAAGCCCAAGTTCCCAAGCCACCATTTGTAGTAAGTAGTGCCTTTCATTTCCATGCCACCATTTGCAGTAAGTAGTGCCTTTCAACTTCAAGCCAATGCACGCAAGCCACCATTAGCAGTAAATAGTGACTTTTAACTTCAAGCCAAGCACCCAAGCCACCATTTGCAGTAAGTAGTGCCTTTCAACTTCAAGCGAAAGCACCCAAACTACCATTTGCAGTAAATAGTGTCTTTCTACTTCCAGCGAAAGCTCCAAGCCACCATTTGCAGTAAGTAGTGCCTTTCAACTTCAAGCAAAAGCAGCCAAGCACAGGTGATCGGTTGCATCGTGGCTTGGTTCGGCAATTTGAGCGCCCTGGAGAGGAAAATACTTCAAAAAGTAGTAAACACTGCCCAGTCCATCATCGGCTCTGACCTTCCTTCCATCGAGGGGATCTATCGCAGTCGCTGCCTCAAAAAGGCTGGCAGTATCATCAAAGACCCACACCATCCTGGCCACACACTCATCTCCCTGCTACCTTCAGGTAGAAGGTACAGGAGCCTGAAGACTGCAACAACCAGGTTCAGGAATAGCTACTTCCCCACAGCCATCAGGCTATTAAACCTGGCTCGGACAAAACTCTGATTATTAATAACCCATTTTCTGTTATTTGCACTTTATCAGTTTATTTATTCATGTGTGTATATATTTATATCATGGTATATGGACACATTTATCTGTTGTAGTAAATGCCTAATATTTTTCTGTGTGCTTAAGCAAAGTAAGAATTGAATTGTCCTATACAGGGACACATGACAATAAACTCACTTGACTTGACTTGACAAGCTACCATTTGCAGTAAGTAGCGTCTTTCAACTTCATGCCACCATTTGCAGTAAATTATGCCTTTCAACTTCAAGCCAAAGCACCCAAGCCACCATTTGCAGTAAATAGTGCAATTCAACTTCAAGCCAAATCACTCAAGCCACCATTTGCAGTAAGTATTGACTTTCAACATCAAGCCAAAGCACCCAAGCCATCATTTGCAGTAAGTAGTGCCTTTCAACTTCAAGCAAAGCACCCAATCCACTATTTGCAGTAAGTAGTGTCTTTCAACCTGCAGCCAAAGCACCCAAGCCACTATTTGCAGTAAGTAGTGCCTTTCAACTTCAAGCCAAAGCTCCCAATCCACCATTTGCTGCAAATAGTGCTTTTCAATATCAAGTCAAAGCACCTAAGCCACCATTTATAGGAAGTAGTGCCTTTCAACTTCAGGCCAAAGCACCCATGCCACCATTAGCAGTAAGTAGTGCCTTTCAACTGCATGCCACCATTTGCAGTAAGTAGTGTCTTTCAACTTCAAGCCAAAGCGCCCAAGCCACCATTTGCTGTAAGTAGTGCCTTTCAAATTCAGGTCAAAGTACCCAAGCCACCATTTACAGGAAGTAGTGTCTTTCAACTTCAAGCCAAAGCACCCAAACAACCATTTGCAGGCAGTGCCTTTTTACTTCAAACAAACAATATTTTCATTTTTAAACCACATTAAGGGTACTCACAGTTGTGTAGACATTTGTTCAGTGTTATTCAGAGTTCATAGAGACGTGACTCTTTGCTTCATCCACCTTGCAGAGACTGAGTGATGCACACCACTTCCTGGAGTTATATTCCCTCCTTCTCCCTCAAGGAGGACACAAATGCAGGCTCAGACACAGGGCAGATCAGTTTTCAGAGTTTAATTGGTCCAAGTCGATTCACAGGTAAGCAAAAACGGAGGCAACAGTACAATCTAGGAGCAGGCAAAAACAGTGGTCGAAAAACAGGCAATGGTCGAGATAACAAGGTCAAAAGATTTCTAGAGCTGGAACGAGGTGATAGAAATTAACATACACAACGAACTGGCAATGAGAACTAAAACACAAAGGGCTTAAATACACAGACTAACAGGGGATAACGAGACACAGGTGAAACACATCTGGGCGGGGCCAACAATCACACGAGGGGGGGTGGAGGCAGGGACCAGAGGACTCTCCTTAAATGGCTTCAGACGGGAGACATGGAAAGTAGGGTGGACCCTCATGGCACGGGGGAGTTCGAGACGAACCGCCACAGGATTGATGACCTTCGATATGGGGAAAGGACCAACAAAACGAGGAGCCAGCTTCCGGGATTCCACCCTCAGAGGTAAGTCTCTATTAGAGAGCCACACCTTTTGGCCAGGCGAGTATACTGGAGCCGGCGTTCTTCCACGATCAGCCATCCTCTTGTAACGCATAGAACTGCGCAACAGCATCTGACGAGCCCCATTCCAAACCTTGCGACAGGGACGGATGAGAGCCTGAGCGGAGGGCACACTGGACTCCTTCTCCACAGCAGGGAACAATGGCGGTTGGTAACCATAGGCACACTGGAATGGAGAGAGACCAGAGGATGAGCAAGGAAGTGTGTTGTGTGCATACTCCACCCAAATAAGGTGTTTGCTCCAAGTTGAAGGGTTCTGTGCCACCAAGCACCGCAGTCCTGTCTCCAATTCCTGGTTGAGGCGTTCAGTCTGTCCATTGGATTCCGGGTGATAACCAGATGTAAGGCTGACCGTGGCGTCCAACAGAGAACAAAACTCATTCCAAAACCTGGACACGAACTGAGGCCCCCGGTCAGACACAATGTCTCTGGGAAATCCATGAATTCGAAAAACATGAGACAGCATGACCTCTGCCGTTTTCTTGGCGGAGGGAAGCTTGTGCAACAGAATGAAATGGACCATCTTAGAAAATCTGTCCACTACAGTCACGACTGTGGTGTTACCTTCAGAAGAGGACAGGCCCGTGACAAAGTCCATGGAGATGTCTGACCAGGGGCGTGAGGAGACATGCAGCGGATTCAGGAGGTTAAAGGCGGCCCGACGTGAGGTCTTGTTCTGAGCACAAATACTGCAGGCGGCAACGTACTCCTTAATCCCTCTCTCCATGGAAGGCCACCAAAACGGCTGTTTGGCCACAAACAGGGTTCGGCAGACACCGGGATGACAGGAGATCCGAGACGTATGAGCCCAGTGAATCACCTGTGAGCGAAGAGACTCGGGAACAAACAGACGATTAGAAGGACACCCTAGCGGAGACTGAACACCAGCAGTTGCCTCGGAAACTCTCTCCTCAATCTCCCAAGTAACCGCCCCAACAAAACAGGAAGCAGGCAGAATGGGAGTTGAAACCTTAGGGGACGGGTCAGGATCAAACTGTCTGGAGAGAGCATTAGGTTTGCCATTCTTGGCACCAGGGCGGTAAGACAGTACAAAATCAAACCGATTAAAGAAGAGAGCCCACCTTGCTTGGCGTGAGTTGAGGCGTTTGGCTGACTTGATGTATTCCAGGTTCTTGTGGTCTGTCCAAACTAGAAACGGCTGCTCGGTGCCCTCCAACCAGTGTCTCCATTCCTCCAAGGCTGTTTAAACCGCTAACAGTTCACGGTTACCCACATGGTAATTTCTCTCAGCAGGAGAAAGCTTTCTTGAGAGGAAAGCGCAGGGATGCAGTCGACCATCTGTGGGGGATTTCTGGGAGAGTACGGCCCCGATGCCCACACCCGAAGCATCCACCTCAACCACGAACTGGAGTGACGGGTCAGGGTGAACCAGGATGGGGGCTGAGGAGAAGCTCCTCTTGAGTCTCATAAATGCAGTTTCTGCTTGAGGGGACCAAGAGAAAGGCACGTGGGGTGAGGTAAGAGCATGGAGTGGTGCAGCAGTGACACTAAAGTTCCGGATAAACTTCCTATAACAATTAGCAAACCCAAGGAACCCCTGAAGTCGCTTACGACTGGAGGGTGTAGGCCAGTTGGCCACAGCACTGACCTTGCTCGGGTCCATCTGTATACCAGCAGGTGATACAACATAACCAAGGAATTGAACAGTGTTAGCATGAAATTCACATTTCTCAGCTTTCACAAACAGATCATTCAGGAGCAAACGTTCCAGCACCTGGTGTACATGCTGCACATGGGAAGTCTCGTCTGGAGAAAAAATCAAAATGTCATCAAGGTACACAAACACAAATCTGTTCAGCATGTCCCGTAATATATCATTAACCATGCCTTGAAAAACTGCTGGAGCATTAGTAAGACCAAACGGCATGACCAGATATTCATAATGACCACAGGGTGTGTTAAACGCAGTTTTCCATTCATCCCCCTCCCTTATCCTCACCAGATGATAAGCATTTCTAAGATCTAACTTAGTGAATACTTTAGCGTCTTTTAACAGTTCAAGTGCAGAGGAGATAAGAGGAAGAGGGTATCTGTTTTTAACCGTAATGTCATTGAGTCCTCTGTAGTCAATGCAGGGCCGAAGTGTTCCATCCTTCTTATCCACAAAGAAGAATCCAGCTCCTGCAGGTGAAGAGGAATGTCTGATGATCCCAGCAGCAAGGGCGTCGTCCATGTACTTTTCCATGGCGAGTCGCTCAGGTGAGGACAAGGAATAGAGACGAACCTTAGGAGGCGCTGTACCTGGCAGAAGGTCGATGCAGCAGTCGTACGGTCTATGCGGCGGAAGAGATGTGGCATTGGCCTTGTTGAACACCTCCTTTAGGTCTAGATAACATGAGGGAACCTTGGTGAGATCTGGAAAATCCTCCTCCCTTGAACGGGGAGGTTGCCGGAGGGTGGTCCTGGAAGATCCCAGCAAACTGCTCCTTGACGGATCCTTCATAGACTCAGGAGAAGAATCATGCAGATAGATGAGTTTACAGTTATTCCCCCAAGAAATTACTTCCCCAGTACCCCAGTTCATGTGAGGATTATGGTAAGACAGCCAAGGGAGCCCCAAAACCAGAGGATGAAGAGGACAGTCGAGGAGATGTAAACTGATGGTCTCAAGGTGATTACCTGCCACGATGAGTTGAACAGGTTGAGTTCGGTGAATTACCCTGTACAGTAGGCACCCATCCAGTGCACTAGCCTCCAGAGGATCTTGAAGCTGTTCACGTTCCAGCTTCAATTCATCAGCCAAGCGAATGTCCATGAAGTTCTCATCTGCCCCAGAATCAACCAAAGCCTGCAGGGAGTGCCACTGGGAATGCACCAACAATTGTACCGTCGTGAGTTGATGAGAGGAACGGCTCATAGGAGTGGTACAACTCACCAATGTCCTCTCTTTCATTGGTGAGCCTTGTCTTTTACTGAGCAGCTGTTCAACAAATGTCCCAGTTCACCACAGTAAAAACACCTCCCCTCCCTTGGGCGGCGCTGCCATTCCTCCGGGCTGAGTTTGGCTCGTCCCACCTGCATGGGCTCCTCCGAAGGGACAGGTGGCAATGTAGGCTGACTGGACCGGCCGAGAGGGAAGAAGTCCCGACTGGAAGGTGAAGGGTGACGCTGCAGCCACAGCTGGGAGGAGCAGCGAACTGCCGCCGATCTCCTCTCTCGCTCCCTTTCTCTGAGTCTAGCGTCAATCTGGACAGCCAGGGAAATCATAGACTCGAAGTCGGAAGGCAGGGTTAGAGGAGCCAATTGATCTTTGATAGCTTCAGACAATCCATTGCGAAAAGCATCCAACAAAGCAGCCTCATTCCATCCACCCTTAGCAGCAACAGTTCGAAAGTCAATAGCAAAATCCATAACAGAGCGATTACCTTGTTTCATGGAGACCAGGTTCTGTGAAGCCTCTCGGCCAGGATTGGAGTGATCAAACGTGCGGGACAGAGCTTCCATGAACAGGACCGATGTCTGGCAAACAGGAGAATTCCGAGACCACTCCGCCGTGGCCCAAGCCTCCGCCCTACCCGACAGGTGCGTGATGATAAAGGCTACCCTTGAGCGTTCTGATGAAAAGGAAGCCGCTTGAAGTTCGAAATGCAGTCCACACTGAATCAAAAAACGTCTACACTTCTCCGATGCCCCTGAAAAGTGTTCCGGTCTTGCCAGGTGGACGAATGGAGATGCTGCAGCAGCCGCGGCCATCGGAGCTCCTGGAGACACAGACAAGGAAACAGACTCGGCAGGCACGGGAGCCACAGCAGGAAACAAAGAATTCAGCCGAGTAACCAGGTCTTCAAACCGAGAACTTAAAGTGTTCACCTGTGAACCGATGTCTGCCTGGAACCCCTGCTGACGCTCGCCGAGATCCCGGAACCCGGCGACGATCGAGGAGAGTTGACCCTCGTAATGCGAGATGCGCTCCTCTTGCTTCTGGAGCGCTGCACGAAAAGGATCAGAGCCCGCTGAGTCCATTGTTGGCCAGTTCGTACTGTCAGAACTGAACGAGGAGGAGGACACAAATGCAGGCTCAGACACAGGGCAGATCAGTCTTCGGCGTTTAATCGGTCCAAGTCAGTACACAGGTAGGCAAAACAGAGGCAACAGTACCATATAGGAGCAGGCAAGAACCAGTGGTCGAAAATACAGGCAAAGGTCGAGATCACAAGGTCACAAGATTTCGAGAGCTGGAACGAGGTGATACCAAGTAGCATACACAACGAACTGGCAATGGGAACTAAAACACAAAAGGCTTAAATACAGACTAGCAGGGGATAACGAGACACAGGTGAAACACATCAGGGCGTGGCCAACAATCACATGAGGGTAAACGACCTGACAGGAAATGGGACCTGAAACAAGAGGAGATGTGAGACACCAAAATAAAACAAGAATGCAAACTCTAATACTAAAAACCAATAAGAAACAGAAACTAGATCAAACGCGAGACCTGACAGTCAGCCACCGAGTAAGATATATTTAATCTGCAATTACTGCTATTTATCTTGAAGGTCACTTGACCTCAGTCACGAGGCTCAGGTACATTTGCCAGCTTCTGCATTTGGCCTCAAGGGACACTGGCATTTCCATTATATATTACACAATATATATATCACATATTTTCCAAAGACATCACATCTCCTTCTTCACTTTAAAGACATCATAGGCACTGGCATTTACATTATATATATTACATATAATACATTACAAAGACATCACACCCACAACCCCCTCCCAACCCCTATCTTCACCCAGGTCCTCTCCCAGACTGCCCCTCCCCCACACCCTCCCCTGAGTGTTGGAATATAGGTTTGGGGGAATGGGTTGCATGGGGGGAACAGGTGACTGGTGGAATATTGTGTTGAGGAATGGGTTGCGTTGGGGGACGAGGCCTCCCATGTCACTGAAAAGTTACCCCTCATATTCCTATTAAAACTTCTCCCCTTCACCTTGAACCCATGTCCTCTGGTCGTCCATTCCCCCATTCTAGTCTTGTCATGCAATAAAATCTCGAAGCAAATCTGCAAAGTCTCCGCTTTTCATTTTTTTTAATTTCCCTGTAAATTAATTTCTTCTCCAAAAAAAGGCATTTATTTAATTGGAATACAACTTGGCTCCAGCGGGTTGACGAGCAAAAGTCCTTGTTTACTGCAGACGGAGTCTTGCCGACGTCCAAGGGCGGAGAGCATGATCCCAACGTTCGGAGTTGAGGGGGAACGGCCTGGGGACAGGAAGCGGTGAGTCCGGATTAATCCTGACGCCTTTCGTCAGCGAGAAGACAGAGGAATGACAAAGAGATGGCCCCCGATGGGGGATGTCTCCTTAATTTGGATAATTCAATGTTCATGTCATTGGGCTGTAAGCTATGAGGTGCTGTCCCTCCAGTTTGCGTGTCACCTCACTCTGGCAATGGAGGAGGCCCAGGACAGAAGGGGAGTTAAAATGGTTGGCAACCGGGAGATCCAGCAGGCCTTGGCGGAACAAGCGCATGTGTAGGGTGAAATGCACGCCTCGTCTAGATCCAAGGAACTGCAGAAGCTGGTTTACAAAAAGAGACACAATCTCCAGGAGTAAGTTGCACCTCTGGAGAGCATGGACAGGCAACATTCTAGGTCAGGATCCTTCTTCAGACTGCTTGGTGTGGGGGATGGAGAAAGTTGGAAGACAGAGGTGGGAGTGGTCGCCTTGGATTGACTTCCCTCTACAGATGCGGCCTGACCCGCTGAGTTCCTCCACCACTTTAGAGGGAATCGACAGACAACGTCTGTCGATTCAGGACCCTTCTTCAGACTGATTGGAGTGGGTGGGGGAGGAAGCTGGTAAAGAGAGATGGGTGGACAAAGCCTGGCAAGTGATAGGTGGACACGTAATGCTGGAGTAACTCAGCGGGATAGGCAGCAAATCTAGAGGGAAGGAATCACTCTCCCCCCACTTTTTAAAAAGGGAGGGAGAGAGAAAACGGGAAATTACAGACCAGTTAGTCTAACATCGGTAGTGGGGAAAATGATAGAGTCAGTTATTAAAGATGGGACAGCAGCGCATTTGGAATGTGGTGAAATCATTGGACAAAGTCAGCATGGATTTATAAAAGGTAAATCATGTCTGACGAATCTTATAGAATTTTTCGAGGATGCAACTAGTAGAGTATATAAGGGAGAACCAGTGGATGTGTTATATCTGGACTTTCAGAAGGCTTTCGACAAGGTCCCACATAAGAGATTAGTATGCAAACTTAAAGCACACAGTATTGGGAGTTCAGTATTGATGTGGACAGAGAACTGGCTGGCAGACAGGAAGCAAAGAGTAGGAGTAAACAGGTCCTTTTCACAATGGCAGGCAGTGAGAAGCGGGGTACCGCAAGGCTCAGTGCTGGGACCGCAGCTATTTACAATATATATTAATGATTTGGAAGAGGCAACATCTCCAAGTTTGCGGATGACACGAAGCTGGGGGGGCAGTGTTAGCTGTGAGGAGGATGCTATGAGGCTGCAAGGTGACCTGGATAGGTTGGGCGAGTGGGCAAATGCATGGCACATGCAGTATAATGTGGATAAATGTGAGGTTATCCACTTTGGTGGCAAGAATAGGAAAGTAGACTATTATCTGAATGTTGGCCGATTAAGAAAAGGGGAGATGCAACGAGACCTGGGTATCATGGTACACCAATCATTGAAAGTAGGCATGCAGGTGCAGCAGGCAGTGAAGAAATCGAATGGTATGTTAGCATTCATAGCAAAAGGATTTGAGTATAGGAGCAGATGATTCTACTACAGTTGTACAGGGCCTTGGTGAGACCACACCTGGAGTATTGTGTACAGTTTTGGTCTCCTAATCTGAGGAAGGACATTCTTGCCATAGATGGAGTACAGAGAAGGTTCACCAGACTGATTCCTGGGAATGGCAGGACTCATACGAAGAAAGACTGGATAGACACGGCTTGTACTCGTTAGAGTTTAGAAGATTGAGGGGGGATATTATAGAAACGTACAAAATTCTTAAGGGGTTGGACAGGCTAGATGCAGGAAGATTGCTCCCGATGTTGGGGAAGTCTAGAACAAGGGGTCACAGTTTAAGAATAAGGGGACCAAGATAAGAAAATCATTTTTCACACAGAGAGTGGTGAATCTGTGGAATTCTCTGCCACAGAAGGTAGTTGAGGCCAGTTCATTCGCTATATTTAAGAGGGAGTTAGATGTGGCCCTTGTGGTTAAAGGGATCAGGGGGTATGGAGAGAACGCAGGTACAGGATACTGAGTTGGATGGTCAGCCATGATCATATTGAATTGCGGTGCAGGCTCGAAGAGCCGAATGGCCTTCTCCTGCACTTATTTTCTATGTTTCTAAGCACTTACCTCAGAACGGGCAGGGGAAGGGACGCTCACTGCTGTGGGTACGCCAGTGCTGCCACAGGCTGGACATGCGGGTGAAGCCCCTGCCACACTCAGCGCACACAAAGGGTCTCTCCCTGGTGTGTATCCGTTGGTGCTCCCGCAGCCCTCATGCTCTCTTCTCACAGTGGGAGCAGCTGGTCGCCAGAGTGGGTCCACCGGTGCTGCTGCAACTCCCGCGAGCTGTCAAACGCCTCACCACAGTACGGGCAGTCGTAGGGTTGGTCACTGGTGTGCATGTGCTGGAGAGACAGGTCTTGCGAGGCCATCCCAAAGCGCTCTCCACACACTAGGCTTGGGACGGGACGGTCGCCGGCGTGCACTCGCTGGTGGGACAGCAGCCTGGAGGAGCTGGTGTTGCCCTTGCAGCACTGGGCGCAGGTGTAGGGACGCTCGCCAGTGTGGGTGTGTTGGTGAACCAGCAGGCTTGGTTGAGCGGGTAAACCCTTTACCGCACTGGGCACAGGTGTAGGGACGTACGCCGGTGTGGGTGCGCTGGTGCTTCAGCAGGCTGCTGGAGCTGGTGAAGCCCTTGCCGCACTGGGCGCAGGTGTCGGGGCGCTCGCCGGTGTGGGTGCGCTGGTGCACTGCAGCCTTTCAAAGCAGTTACCACCACCAACAACAGCCATTTTTTTCCCAGTGCAGCAATTTAAAAGCGGTTACCACCACGAACAACAGCCATTTTTTGCAGTGCAGCCTTTTAAAAGCAGTTACCTCCACCAACAAAAGCCTTTTTTTTGCAATGCAGCCTTTCAAAGAAGATACCATCACCAACAGCCATGTTTTTCCAGTGCAGCCATTTAAAAGCGGTTACAACCACCAACAACCGCCATTTTCCCCCCCAGTGCAGCCATTTAAAAGCAGTTATCAGCACCAACAACAGCCTTTTTTTTGACAGTGCAGCCTTTCAAAGCAGTTACCACCACAACAACAGCCAATACACACTTGTTGCAAGCATTTTAGAACCAATAGACACTTATGCAAGCTTTAGAACCAATAGAGGCACTTTCTGCAAGCATTTTAGAACCAAAATACAATTTCTGCAAGCATTTTAGAACCAATAGAGACACTTTATGGAACCATTTTAGAACCAAAAGAGACACTTTTTGCAAGCATTTTAGAACCAAAAGAGACACTTTTTGCAAGCATTTTAGAACCAAAAGAGACACTTTTTGCAAGCATTTTAGAACCAAAAGAGACACTTTTTGCAAGCATTTTATAACCAATACACCTTTTGCAAGCATTTTAGAACCAATAGAGACACTTTTTGTAAGCAATTTAGAACCAATAGACACTTTTTGTAAACATTTTAGAACCAATACATATTTTTTGCAACCATTTTAGAACCAAAACATACACTTTTTGCTAGCATTTTAGAATCAATAGAGACACTTTTTGCAACCATTTTAGAAACAATAGACACTTTTTGCAAGCATTTTAGAACCACATTAAGGGTACTCACAGTTGAGTAGACATGTGTTCAGTGTTATTCACAGCTCAGAGAGACATGACCCTCAGGCTTCCTCCATGTTGCAGAGACTGAGTGAGGTACAACACTTCTAGGTTTTATCGTCCCTCCCCCCTCCCACCAGCAGCGGCAGCAGAGAGAATGGCAATTTTTAAAAAAAATTCATATCTCTCTGATTCTTCATCGATGGGAAAGATCCTCCGGTCCCGAAAGGCGGAGGGGGGCTCTGAGCGAGGTGGCCAAAAATGACGACCGTAGGTTGCGGCGTTCTCTCGGAAATCGCAGCACAGTGGGCCAAAATCGGTCAAGATCAGACTTTTAGTAATATAGATTCACCCCAGTTTTTCTCACAGACCTGTAGTTTGTGGAGATTTATTGATTATTTACAGAGAGGGGGGGGGGGGTGGCACAGACACTGAAAGATGTTTGTAACATTATTTACCACAGTATTACCCCAGACGTGTAGTTTGTGGAGATTTACCTCAGTAAATAAGGAAGGTAGACAAAAATGCAGCATCTATGGAACGAAGGATACAATAAACTACTGTTGCTGGTGTCTCTGCTAAGGCACCACAGCAATTCTCTCTCACTCCAACAAGAAGACTTTCGCAATTTAAAAACAGCACTGGCTACTGCACCAGCCACTGCACGCCTTAGTCCTCCCAGTCCAACTGGCCATTATTAAGTGCAATGCCCATACAAGTGGCCACAACAAAGTCTCCCGGGGGAACGCCCTAGCTGACATTACTGCCCGCACAGCAGATTACAAATTCTACACATTGGTCCGCACAAAACCAAAGATTCTAGTAGGCAAAACGGCTCTGTCAGACAAGGGAATGTAAAGTTAATTAATGTAACGTTTTGCCACGTATAAAGATCTTTGGAAAGGAGGGGTCTTCGCCGTTGACCCTTTGACGGGCCTCTGGCTCAACCTCTCGGACAAATTTGTGTACCTGTTGTTTTTATGCCCATTCTTTTACACTATATACACTTCCTTACGCATGGTGATAAGGAGGGAAGGGAATGTGGAATGGAGCTTACAATTTTTAACTTTTATGAAATGATCCGTATCTAAGAGGGAGGGGCAAGAACAGTAGCAACAGAGACAGAGAAAGAGAGGAGTGGGATATAAGGGATGTGTAAATGTGTGTTTTTGGTTGAGACCGTTCTTCCGTATGTGCTGTATTCATGATTAAAGTATGAACATTTTGGGGTGTATCAAAGTTTTAAGAGTTTTGCATGATTTCTTTGTGGTGTGTATAACTGTGTTTTACTCTTGAGTGAGAATTTTATTGCTTTAAATGTGTGAATATCTGAGATTCAACATATTGCGTGAGGTGTGGAAATTTGTGAGTGAATGTCACAGACAAGTGGGTGTAGAGTGAGTTAGTTTAAAGACTGTTACTTGTTTGTGCAACCGGTTCTGGGTGAATGTTGAATGAATCCTATAATTCAGATGAAATAGGATGTCATTGAATGAGCTTGCTCATTTACACGATAAATCTTTGTAGAGTCTCATGTGGTTTAAAAGGTAACGTCTCTAAGAAGTTGCAGTTTTGTGGGGGTGGAGCCACACAGATATTTTATTTTCCTTTGCTCTTCAGAAATGCATTGGCGATCTATGTGGAAATTAACTGTTTATTCTCTATCTTCTCAACGTTTATTAAACAGCGGATGTGGCTCAGCAAAGAGAATGTTCATTTTCTTTGCTGCGTAACCTGGCATTAGGATTGGTGATCTTGTCGGTATTTTAATTTCTTCCTATTTCTTACCTTTTGAATTGAATTCAAGAGAGATCTGAATTGCACACTGGACATGTGGGATTCAGATTGAGGTGTTGGATGAGAATTGGAAATGAATCTATCTCAGGAAAAAATCTGTTAATTTGAAATCGTTTTTTTCATTATAATGACCTATTTTAAAGGGTCTGCCTTGGAAGTAGTTACAGAGTTTAAAGCCTTGACTGCGACTGAACAGGATCTCACCCCACCCGCCCCTCACTCCATCACCCCCTTCTCCCCCCACCCCCTGACTCGCCACACCCTCTGCCGCTCCCCTTCAAGCACTAGTAATATTCGCGCATTAGTAATGTCCTGTTTCCCAGCTTGTTGACCCTCTGTGTTCCCCTCCTGCAGGGTTTAGGATCCATTGCTGTGGACAGAGAGACAGGAACGTGAGCGGCCATTGAGGGAGGCCAGGGTGCCGGTGAGCCCCCGCCCCCCATCCCCCCATCTGCTCGGTGTGCGGGTTGAGCTTGGAGGGGCTGAGCTTCGGTGGAGGACCACATGACGGGGCACACCATGGAGAAGCGTGATGAGTGCGACATGTGTGGCAAGGCCTGGCATGCGTGGCGAGCCAGCTGGAGATCCACCGGCGGCTGCACACGGGAGAACGCCACTTCAACTGCTTGGAGTGCGGCAAGAGCTTCACCCACTACGATAGACTGCTGCGGCACAACCGCGAGCACTCCGGCGAGAGGCCCTTCGGCTGCTCCATCTCCGACAAGAGCTTCAAGACAACGCATGAGCTGAAGATGCAGCGGCGAGTGCACCCGGGAGAGAAGCTCTTCGGCTGCTCCACCTGTGGCAAGAGTTTTGCCTGGCTGTTGGGGCTGCTGGTGCACCGGCGGGTGCACAGCCGTGAGTGGCCCTTCATCTGCTCCGGCTGCGGCAAAGGCTTCAAGTCGTCGTCGGACCTGTTGATGCACAGGCAGGTCACGGTGCAGCCGGTCTGTGGCCACAATCACCACGATGCCCGTGGCCATGGGTCCGAGTCTATCACCTCCCCCACAAAGGCCACCAGCTTGGCACTGGCCATTGCACCCAGATCCGGCCCGCTGGACGGCAGCCTTTGTGTAGGAGGTGATGGGCCGGTACTTCTCTCCGGTGAAGGCGTGGGTGGAGGCGGCAGTCCCTGGCAACACCACGGCCACTCGGCAAGGACGGCAGCGGACTGGCAAATCAGCTCGCCACTCTCTCCTCCTCCATCCTCAATTAGCTCAATGCCGTGCTGGCATCCGTACATCTGAATTCAAAATCCACGGAGAAATCTCATGCCTATCACATCCGAACTGTACTTATCAGCCATCACCTGCTATAAACCCACCTTCCTTTGTACCACTGCCAGAAGAAGAATGCGACCATGTAGGTCCCTTGCAGTCAAACACAGGTGAATTGATCATGGGGAACAAGGACATGGCGGACCAATTGAATAACTACTTTGGTTCCATTTTCACTAAGGAAGACATAAATAATCTGCCGGAAATAACAGGGGACCGCGGGTCAAAGGAGATGGAGGAACTGAGTGAAATCGGGAAATGGTGTTAGGTAAATTGAATGGATTAAATGTCGATAAATCCCCAGGGCCAGATAGGCTTTAGGCAGTTATGGAAAAATAGGGGATTCATCACATGAACAGGAAAGACTATTAGGCGTGATAAACTGATCTTAAATTTATTAAGATCCTAAAATGTAGACATCTTCCGTATTAACTATCTTTGTAGTATAAAATACATGAATATACTAACATTTTGTGGGATGAGAGAGAAAACAAAGGTGAAGTGAGGCATCTAGATGGGCATCTAAACAGGAGGAGGGTAGAGGTTGGAGTCTGAAATCCAACGAAAACAACTTCCACACAAAACACAGTGAATTCGCTGCTGGAAGTAAACAAGCTTCCTTATCTGATTAGAATGTTGGGTTTGTGCCCATATTCCTTCGCATGCACAAGGAGGTATCTCTTTGCTTGCTCCAACCAAAATTATAATCGGACCTATATGGCTCAATTTTTGCAACTGATTAATGAGAGAAAATATTAATATCCTTTCTTACACTAAGCGTTGATCAACAAGGAGGAAACTGTGGAAGTAAAATTAATATCCTTCCTTATTTAATTTTGATTGGAATTGAACAAGGTAACGAAACGGTGTGTTGGATGTGACAATAGGCAGCTGTTGCTTGACCAGGTGCAGAAGAGGTTATGGGAATCAGCAAAGTAAGATTAGACATATTACCTCTTGTCTTGGAGTGTGTGAAGGGTGGATGGTAAATGTAAACATGAAATAGCAGAGCAGATAACAAAGCTTGTTTACTCTTCTGTGAGGAGTTACAGCGGATATCCCGCGCCCCCGACCACTGGTAGCGTAGATATGTTGCAGTAAATGGGAGGCTTATGATTGGCTTGGAATGGGGCTGGTGGTGTGGGTCGCCTGAAAGGTGAGATAGACTAATGTCAAGATTCCCTTGTATTGTGTTTGACTTGTATTAACCATCTGACTCGTATTAATCATTCTCCCACACACCCCTCACCCACACACCCTCCCTTCACCCACTCCCCCGGACCCCCAACACCCTCCCACCCCCTCTACCCCACATCCCCCTCCTAGACCCCCCTCTCCCACTGTAATGTTTGTGACCAGGTAAGGCCCTGTTTAGACTAGCACAAGGAAACCACGTCCGCCACCGAGTAAGATATATTTAATCTGCAATTACTGCAATTTATCTTGAAGGTCACTTGACCTCAGTCACGAGGCTCAGGTACATTTGCCAGCTTCTGCATTTGGCCTCAAGGGACACTGGCATTTCCATTATATATTACACAATATATATATCACATATTTTCCAAAGACATCACATCTCCCTCTTCACTTTAAAGACAACACAGGCACTGGCATTTACATTATATATATTACATATAATACATTACAAAGACATCACACCCACAACCCCCTCCCAACCCCCATCTTCACCCAGGCCCTCTCCCAGACTGACCCTCCCCCACACCCTCCCCTGAGTGCTGGAATATAGCTTTAGGGGAATGGGTTGCATGGGGGGAACAGGTGAGTGGTGGAATATTGTGTTGGGGAATGGGTTGCGTTGCGGGGGACGAGGCCTCCCATGTCACTGAAAAGTTACCCCTCATATTCCTATTAAAACTTCTCCCCTTCACCTTGAACCCATGTCCTCTGGTCGTCCATTCCCCCATTCTAGTCTTGTCATGCAATAAAATCTCGAAGCAAATCTGCAAAGTCTCCACTTTTCATTTTCTTTTAATTTCCCTGTAAATTAATTTCTTCTACAAAAAGAGGCATTTATTTAATTGGAATACAACTTGGCTCCAGCGGGTTGACGAGCAAAAGTCCTTGTTTACTGCAGACGGAGTCTTGCCGACGTCCAAGGGCGGAGAGCATGATCCCAACGTTCAGAGTTGAGGGGGAACGGCCTGGGGACAGGAAGCGGTGAGTCCGGATTAATCCTGACGCCTTTCGTCAGCGAGAAGACAGAGGAATGACAAAGAGATGGCCCACGATGGGGGATGTCTCCTTAATTTGGAGAATTCAATGTTCATGTCATTGGGCTGTAAGCTATGAGGTGCTGTCCCTCCAGTTTGCGTGTCACCTCACTCTGGCAATGGAGGAGGCCCAGGACAGAAGGGGAGTTAAAATGGTTGGCAACCGGGAGATCCAGCAGGCCTTGGCGGAACAAGCGCATGTGTAGGGTGAAATGCACGCCTAGTCTAGATCCAAGGAACTGCAGAAGCTGGTTTACAAAAAGAAACACAATCTCCAGGAGTAAGTTGCACCTCTGGAGAGCATGGACAGGCAACATTCTAGGTCAGGATCCTTCTTCAGACTGCTTGGTGTGGGGGATGGAGAAAGTTGGAAGAGAGAGGTGGGAGTGGTCGCCTTGGATTGACTTCCCTCTACAGATGCGGCCTGACCCGCTGAGTTCCTCCACCACTTTAGAGGGAATCGACAGACAACATATGAAGTCAGGACCCTTCTTCAGACTGATTGGAGAGGGTGGGGGGTGGAAGCTGGTAAAGAGAGATGGGTGGACAAAGCCTGGCAAGTGATAGGTGGACACAAAATGCTGGAGTAACTCAGCGGGATAGGCAGCAACTCTAGAGGGAAGGAATCACTCTCCCCCCACTTTTTAAAAAGGGAGGGAGAGAGAAAACGGGAAATTATAGACCAGTTACTCTAACATCGGTAGTGGGGAAAATGATAGAGTCAGTTATTAAAGATGGGATAGCAGCGCATTTGGAAAGTGGTGAAATCATTGGACAAAGTCAGCATGGATTTATGAAAGGTAAATCATGTCTGACGAATCTTATAGAATTTTTCGAGGATGTAACTAGTAGAGTGGATAAGGGAGAACCAGTGGATGTGTTATATCTGGACTTTCAGAAGGCTTTCGACAAGGTCCCACATAAAAGATTAGTATGCAAACTGAAAGCACACAGTATTGGGGGTTCAGTATTGATGTGGACAGAGAACTGGCTGGCAGACAGAAAGCAAAGAGTAGGAGTAAACGGGTCCTTTTCACAATGGCAGGCAGTGACTAGTGGGGTACCGCAAGGCTCAGTGCTGGGACCCCAGCTATTTTCAATATATATTAATGATTTGGAAGAGGCAACATCTCCAAGTTTGCGGATGACACGAAGCTGGGGGGCAGTGTTAGCTGTGAGGAGGATGATATGAGGCTGCAAGGTGACCTGGATAGGTTGGGCGAGTGGGCAAATGCATGGCACATGCAGTATAATGTGGATAAATGTGAGGTTATCCACTTTGGTGGCAAGAACAGGAAAGTAGACTGTTATCTGAATGTTGGTCGATTAAGAAAAGGGGAGATGCAACAAGACCTGGGTGTCATGGTACACCAATCATTGAAAGTAGGCATGCAGGTGCAGCAGGCAGTGAAGAAAGCGACTGGTATGTTAGCATTCATAGCAAAAGGATTTGAGTATAGGAGCAGATGATTCTACTACAGTTGTACAGGGCCTTGGTGAGACCACACCTGGAGTATTGTGTACAATTTTGGTCTCCTAATCTGAGGAAAGACATTCTTGCCATAGAGGGAGTACAGATAAGGTTCACCAGACTGATTCCTGGGATGGCAGGACTCAGTCATTGAAAGTAGGCATGGAGGTGCAGCAGGCAGTGAAGAAAGTGAATGGTATGTTAGCATTCAGAGCAAAAGGATTTGAGTATAGGAGCAGGGAGGTTCTACTACAGTTGTACAGGGCCTTGGTGAGACCACACCTGGAGTGTTGCGTACTGTTTTGGTCTCCTAATCTGAGAAAATAAATTCTTGCCATCGAGGGAGTACAGAGAAGGTTCACCAGACTGATTCCTGGGATGTCAGGACTTTCATATGAAGAAAGACTGGATAGACTCCGCTTGTACTCACTAGAATTTAGAAGACTGAGGGGGATCTTATAGAAACTTACAAAATTCTTAAGGGGTTGGACAGGCTAGATGCAGGAAGATTGTTCCCGATGTTGGGGTAGTCCAGAACAAGTGGTCACAGTTTAAGGATAAGGGGGAAATCTTTTCGGACCGAGATGAGAAAAACATTTTTCACACAGAGAGTGGTGAATCTCTGGAATTCTCTGCCACAGAAGGTAGTTGAGGCCAGTTCATTGGCTATATGTAAGAGGGAGTTAGATGTGGCCCCTGAGGCTGGATAGACCTGGCTTGTACTCGCTAGAGTTTAGAAGATTGAGGGGGGTTATTATAGAAACGTACAAAATTCTTACGGGGTTGGACAGGCTAGATGCAGGAAGATTGTTCCCGATGTTGGGGAAGTCCAGAACAAGGGGTCACAGTTTAAGGATAAGGGGACCAAGATGAGAAAAACATTTTTCACACAGAGAGTGGTGAATCTGTGGAATTCTCTGCCACAGAAGGTAGTTGAGGCCAGTTCATTGGCTATATTTAAGAGGGAGTTAGATGTGGCCCTTGTGGCTAAAGGGATCAGGGGGTATGGAGAGAACGCAGGTACAGGATACTGAGTTGGATGATCAGCCATGATCATATTGAATTGCGGTGCAGGCTCGAACGGCCGAATGGCCTACTCCTGCATCTTTTTTCTACGTTTCTAAGCACTTACCTCAGAACGGGCAGGGGAAGCGACGCTAACTGCTGAGGGTACGCCAGTGCTGCCACAGGCTGGACATGCGGGTGAAGCCCTTGCCACACTCAGCGCACACAAAGGGTCTCTCCCTGGTGTGTATCCGCTGGTGCTCCCGCAGCCCTCATGCTCTCTTCTCACAGTGGGAGCAACTGGTCGCCAGCGTGGGTCCACCGGTGCTGCTGCAACTCCCGCAAGCTGTCAAACGCCTCACCACAGTACGGGCAGTCGTAGGGTTGGTCACTGGTGTGCATGTGCTGGAGAGACAGGTCTTGCGAGGCCATGGCAAAGCGCTCTCCACACACTATGCTTGGGACGGGACGGTCGCCGGCGTGCACTCGCTGGTGGGACAGCAGCCTGGAGGAGCTGGTGTAGCCCTTGCAGCACTGGGCGCAGGTGTAGGGACGCTCGCCAGTGTAGGTGTGTTGGTGAACCAGCAGGCTGGTTGAGTGGGTAAATCCCTTGCTGCACTGGGCACAGGTGTAGGGACGCTCGCCAGTGTGGGTGCGCTGATGCTTCAGCAGTCTGCTGGAGCTGGTGAAGCCCTTGACGCACTGAGCACAGGTGTAGGGGCGCTCGCCGGTGTGGGTGCGCTGGTGCACTGCAGCCTTTCAAAGCAGTTACCACCACCAACAGCCATTTTTTTTTCCAGTGCAGCTATTTAAAAGCGGTTACCACCACCAACAACAGCCATTTTTTTTGCAGTGCAGCCTTTTAAAAGCAGTTACCTCCACCAACAATAGCCTTTTTTTTTGCAATGCAGCCTTTCAAAGAAGATACCACCACCACCAACAGCCATTTTTTTTCCAGTGCAGCCATTTAAAAGCGGTGACCACCACCAACAGCAGCCATTTTTTCCCCAGTGCAGCCATTTAAAAGCAGTTACCACCACCAACAACAGCCTTTTTTTTGGCAGTGCAGCCTTTCAAAGCAGTTACCACAACAACAGCTAATAGACACCTGTTGCAAGCATTTTAGAACCAATAGACACTTATGCAAGCTTTAGAACCAATAGAGACACTTTCTGCAAGCATTTTAGAACCAAAATACAATTTCTGCAAGCATTTTAGAACCAATAGAGACACTTTATGGAACCATTTTAGAACCAAAAGAGACACTTTTTGCAAGCATTTTAGAACCAATAGAGACACTTTATGGAACCATTTTAGAACCAAAAGAGACACTTTTTGCAAGCATTTTAGAACCAAAATAGACACTTTTTGCAAGCATTGTAGAACCAAAAGAGACACTTTTTTGCAAGCATTTTAGAACCAATAGACACTTTTTGCAAGCATTTTAGAACCAATAGAGACACTTTTTGCAAGCATTTTAAACCCAATAGAGACACTATTTGCAAGCATTTTAAACCCAATAGACACTTTTTGCAAGCATTTTAAAACCAATAGACACTTTTTGCAAGCATTTTAGAACCAATAGAGACACTTTTTGTAAGCAATTTAGAACCAATAGACACTTTTATAAACATTTTAGAACCAATACATACTTTTTGCAACCATTTTAGAACCAAAAAATACACTTTTTGCTAGCATTTTTGAACCAATAGAGACACTTTTTGCAACCATTTTAGAAACAATAGACACTTTTTGCAAGCATTTTAGAACCACATTAAGGGTACTCACAGTTGAGTAGACATGTGTTCAGTGTTATTCACAGTTCAGAGAGACATGATCCTCAGGCTTCCTCCATGTTGCAGAGACTGAGTGAGGTACACCACTTCCGGGTTTTATCGTCCCTCCCCCCTCCCGCCAGCAGCGGCAGCAGAGAGAATGGCAATTAAAAAAAAAACATTAATATCTCTCTGATTTTTCATCGATGGGAAAGATCCTCCGGTCCCGAAAGGCGGAGGGGGGCTCTGAGCGAGGTGGCCAAAAATGACGACCGTAGGTTGCGGCGTTCTCTCGGAAATCGCAGCACAGTGGGCCAAAAGCGGTCAAGTTCAGACTTTTAGTAATATAGATTTACCCCAGTTTTCTCACAGACCTGTAGTTTGTGGAGATGTATTGATTATTTACAGAGAGGGGGGGGGGGGGGACAGACACTGAGAGATGTTTGTAACATTATTTACCACAGTTTTACCCCCAGACGTGTAGTTTATGTGGAGATTTACCTCAGTAAATAAGGAAGGTAGACAAAAATGCAGCATCTATGGAACAAAGGATACATTAAACTACTGTTGCTGGTGTCTCTGCCAAGGCACCACAGCAATTCTCTCTCACTCCAACAAGAAGGCTTTCGCAATTTAAAAACAGCACTGGCTACTGCACCAGCCACTGCACGCCTTAGCCCTCCCAGTCCAACTGGCCATTATTAAGTGCAATGCCCATACAAGTGGCCACAACAAAGTCTCCCGGGGGAACGCCCTAGCTGACATTACTGCCCGCACAGCAGATTACAAATTCTGCACATTGGTCCCCACAAAACCAAAGATTCTAGTAGGCAAAACGGCTCTGTCAGACAAGGGAATGTAAAGTTAATTAATGTAACGTTTTGCCACGTATAAAGATCTTTGGAAAGGAGGGGGCTGCACCGTTGAGCCTTTGACGGGCCACTGGCTCAACCTCTCGGACAAATTTGTGTACCTGTTGTTTTTATGCCCATTCTTTTACACTATATACACTTCCTTACGCATGGTGATAAGGAGGGAAGGGAATGTGGAATGGAGCTTACAATTTTTAACTTTTATGAAATGATCCGTATCTAAGAGGGAGGGGCAAGAACAGTAGCAACAGAGACAGAGAAAGAGAGGAGTGGGATATAAGGGATGTGTAAATGTGTGTTTTGGGTTGAGACCATTCTTCAGTATATGCTGTATTCATGATTAAAGTATGAACATTTTGGGGTGTATCAAAGTTTTAAGATTTTGCATGATTTCTTTGTGGTGTGTATAACTGTGTTTTACTCTTGAGTGAGAATTTTATTGCTTTAAATGTGTGAATATCTGAGATTCAACATATTGCGTGAGGTGTGGAAATTTGTGAGTGAATGTCACAGAAAAGAGGGTGTAGAGTGAGTGAGTTTAAAGACTGTTACTTGTTTGTGGAACCGGTTCTGGGTGAATGTTGAATGAATCCTATAATTCAGATGAAATAGGATGTCATTGAATGAGCTTGCTCATTTACATGATAAATCTTTGTAGTCTCATGTGGTTTAAAAGGTCGTGTCTCTAAGAAGTTGCTGTTGTGTGGGGATGGAGCCGCACAGATATTTTATTTTCCTTTGCTCTTCAGAAATGCATTGGCGATCTATGTGGAAATTAACTGTTTATTCTCTATCTTCTCAACGTTTATTAAACAGCGGATGTGGCTCAGCAAAGAGAATGTTCATTTTCTTTGCTGCATAACCTGGCATTAGGATTGGTGATCTTGTCGGTATTTTAATTTTAATTTCTTCCTATTTCTTACCTTTTGAATTGAATTCAAGAGAGATCTGAATTGCACACTGGACATGTGGGATTCAGATTGAGGTGTTGGATGAGAATTGGAAATTACTTTATCTCAGGGAAAAATCTGTTAATTTGAAATAGTTTTTTTCTTTATAATGACCTATTTTAAAGGGTCTGCCTTGGAAGTAGTTAAAGAGTTTAAAACCTTGACTGCGACTGAACAGGATCTTAGTGATTAATTAATTACATCTGCACAGCAATTGACCCGAATCTTGTCAGTCTTACAGAAACCACTGAACCACAGAACCCACTATCAACTAACCATAACAGCGAATCCTTACAACAAGGAGATCACGAGCTGATAAGAAATTGGGAGAACGGTGGAAGAAGCCCTTGCAAGAACTACTGACTACACCTTCAGCAGTGAAGGTCGAAAATAATCCTCCTTGCATACACCTAACCGATTGCAAAAGAATTGGAAACTGGAAAAAGGAAATATGAACTTGGACGTCCTCCTGCAAGACTGGAGGTAAAAGGAAGTCATACAAAACATTTTTAAAAAGGCCAGTATTTACAGTATCTTGTTGAAACCAGCCATGAACATAAGCAAATGCATTGCACTGAATTATATACGTGCCTCCCTAATCCCGGATACCAGGAACAAGTCTCCCCCTGGTTGAAAAAACTTGAACCATTAACAGTGACCCCTTATTTGTTCTTTGCGATCCCGGGATTAGGAATAATGGTCCACCTCTCTAAAAACCAAAGGGATCGATTTAAGATGGGCGACACGTCTGAGTCACACTTAACTACCATAGATGAGGCTCACACCAGGGTCTCATCCATACCCCGTAACACTGCTCTCTCTCCCCATCCCCGCACACGCAACAAGGGCAGAGTCCCTCTGGTCCTCACCTTTCACCCCACCAGCCGGAAAATACAACACATAATCCTCCGCCATTTCCGCCACCTCCAACGTGACCCCACCACTCGCCACATCTTCCCATCTCCCCCCATGTCTGCCTTCCGCAAAGACCGCTCCCTCCGCAACTCCCTCGTCAATTCTTCCCTTCCCTCCCGCACCACCCCCTCCCCGGGCACTTTCCGTTGCAACCGCAAGAAATGCAACACCTGTCCCTTCACCTCCCCCCTCGACTCCATTCAAGGTCCCAAGCAGTCGTTCCAGGTGCGACAAAGGTTCACCTGTATCTCCTCCAACCTCATCTACTGCATCCGCTGCTCTAGATGTCAGCTGATTTACATCGGTGAGACCAAGCGTAGGTTGGGCGATCGTTTCGCCGAACACCTCCGCTCAGTCCGCAATAACCTACCTGACCTCCCGGTGGCTCAGCACTTCAACTCCCCCTCCCATTCCCAATCCGACCTCTCTGTCCTGGGTCTCCTCCATTGCCAGAGTGAGCAACAGCGGAAATTGGAGGAACAGCACCTCATATTCCGTCTGGGGTCCTTGCGTCCTTATGGCATTAACATTGAATTCTCCCAATTTGGCTAGCCCGTGCTTTCTCCTCCCCTTCCTTAACCCTCTAGCTGTCTCCTCCCACCCTCCCATCCGCCCGCCCTCGGGCTCCTCCTCCTCCTCCCTTTTTCCTTCTTTCTTTCCCCACCCCCCATCAGTCTGAAGAAGGGTTTCGGCCCGAAACGTCGCCTATTTCCTTCGCTCCATAGATGCTGCTGCACCCGCTGAGTTTCCCCAGCAATTTTGTGTACCAGCCGCCTACTGAGGATCTGCCAAGGTTACCAATGGCTCTGGTCCAAGTACCCTCTGAACTATGGGCAAAGCATAAGAATCATGTGGGATGAGTGCATTCAGCCCTTGAACATAAAGAGACTTTAAAAAAGGGTGCCACCTTGCCATGTTTAAAACAATATTGACTGGCCCCAGAGGCTGAAGAAGGGATAGCTATGGTCACAGTATCTTTATTACAACAAGGAGTATTAGTGAAAAGCAAAGTTCTGTAATACTCCTATTCTGCCAATCCCGAAAGTAGGAAGACGTAATGAATGGTGTGTTGTCTAAGACCTGCGAGCTATTTAAAATAGTGACCCCTATTGCTCCTTTAGTACTTGACACCAATATTATTCTGTCATCTATACCGGCAGAAACCGACAACATGTTCAGCCTTTTTCTCCATACCCCTGCATAAAGACAGTCATTTCCTGTTTACTTTTACCTACAAAGATCAACAAGGAGGCACCTGTGCTATAATAAGACAAGAGTGTGGCTCCTATAATCCCTGATGAATCCGCTAATATCACTGACCTTGCTACCAATATTTCCCAATAAATTGAAAAGCTCCGCAAGGTTGGCAGTGACATGCATGGGTACAATGAAGGAAATGGGAGCTGCTGGCCATTCAGTTGGTTTGGTGGACTCTGGGGCATTGTGTTACAGTATGGCTCTATCTTTTTGTTAATCATCGCTCTGATTTTTATTTTTAAATGCTTGCGACCATGTGTACCTACCGAGGACTGTGAATGTTATCATATATGATATAGAGGAAGGAATGAAAGAGTTTAAAGATTTAGAGGTTACAAAATGGATTCTGCTGTCGATTTGGAAGCAATAAAATGAATGCTTAACCTTTCTCCTCCAACACTAGCAAGAGTACAGCACAATAACATGAATGTTTCTGCCTTTCTTCCACAACACTAGTGAGATATTAACACTTTGTAAAAGCGGCAAATCACACCCAGGAAACATTATAACAATTGGCCTCTAATGTTGAAACCTGGGCAAAGCAAACATGACAAATTTTGATTGAACATTACCAAAACAGCCTAGAAAATCTGGATGAGGTGGACCTGGAGGGTGAACCAACTGATCGTGTGCAGGAGGCAGTCGCCAAAGCTGTAATCTGGAAGAAGAAAAATTTTGGTGATAAATTTAAAATCAGAATGGAGGATCTTAGTGAAGGAGTTTTAAACCTGACCTCAGAGACTGGCTAGAACAGTGAAGCAGCCTGTTGGAGCCCCAGCCCCACAGACGGGCCCCGCCTCAATGTCCAATGATCCCGTAGATAGAGACAGAGTGAGAGACAGAGAGCGAGGGGGTCAGAACAGGGGGGGGGGGGGGGGGAGACAGAGAGGGAGGGAGAGAGGGAGTGAGGGAGAGAGGGAGGGATGGAGACAGGAGAAAAGAGAGAGAGGGAGAGAGATGGGGAGAGAGCGCTCCCGTGCAGTTTGAAGCAACAGCAACAAAGAGAAGCATGAGAAAGCCCTGATTGGCTCTAGCCCGAGTGGGAGGAGAGTTAGAAGTCAGTCAGAGGGGGAAAACAGTTGAAAACTGAGGAATTTGGTTTGAAAATTGGTAAATTGGGCAATTTATCAGTCAATATAAGCAAGAGCTCTGAGGGAGCGTCTTTGGGGGGAAAGTGCTTGTGAGTCTTCGGCTGAGGAGAGGAGGCTACACATAAAGTGCGAGAGGACGGAACGCGGTGAACACATGTCGGGGCAGATGAGACAGTGTGAGCCCTGCAGAATGTGGGAGCCCAGGGTCAGGGATGGAGCCTCTGGCTGCTACAACTGTGGCAAGTGCGTCCAGCTTTAGATCCTAAAGGACCGTGTTGAGGCAATGGAGAAGCAGCTGGATGACCTCAGGGCCATCTGGGAAAACGAGAGTTTTCTGGACAGAACCTATAGTGAGATTGTCACGCCGAGGTTACGGGAAGAACCAAGGTGTGTGACGGAGAGAAAGGGTGGAAATCGTGGAGTGCAGAAGACTCAGGTGGCTGTGCCTAATGAAAACAGGTACGCCCTCTTGGGAACTGTCCGGGGAGACAATGTTTCCAGTCCGAGCGGCGGACACGTCAGTGGCTCCAATCCTGGAGATGGGACTCAACCGACGTCGGCAGAGCCCTAGTGGTGGGTGAGTCGATTGTCCGAGGAGCGGACAGGAGATTCTGTGGCGGCAGACGAGATGCGATAGTCTGTTGCCTCCCTGGTGCCAGGGTTCAGGATGTCACGAGCCAAATTCTGAACGTCCTCGAGAGAGAAGGGGAACAGCCGGCAGTAGTTGTGCACGTGGGCACAAACGACATCGGGAAGAAGTGGAAGGAGGTTCTCCAACATGACTTCAGAGAGTTGGGAAGAAGATTGAAATGCCAGACTTCTAGGGCGGTTATCTCTGGATAGCTTCCAGTACCACGTGCTAATGAGGACAGGAACAGGGAGATAGGAGATCTGAATGTGTGGCTGAGGGGCTGGTGCAGGATTGGGAGTATAAAGATCGAGTTGAAGGGGAATCGGCTACAGGAAAAATTACAAAAGATTCTCGAATTAATGGGAAGGAAAGCTTGAGAATGGACAACAGAGTAAGGTCAGGGCCAATTGCGAGGGGGGGGATGTGAATACGGAGGTCAAAGTACTGTATATGAATGCGCGAAGTATAAGGAATAAAGTGGACGAGCTTGAAGCTCAGTTAGAAACTGGCAAGTATGATGTTGTGGGAATTACTGAGACATGCCTGCAAGAGGCCCAGGGCTGGGAACTGAATATTCAAGGTATACCTCATATCGAAAAGACACACAGGTGGGCAGAGTGGGTGGGGTTGCTCTGTTGGTGAGGAATGAAATTCAGTCCCTTGCAAGGGGTGACATTGAAACGGGAGATGTGGTGTCCATATGGATAGAACTTTGAAATTGTAAGGGTAAAAATACCCTAATGGGACTAATCTAATGAAAGGGGAAATCATGCTCGACTAAACTTCTGGAATTTTTTGAGGATGTAACTTTTGAAAATGGACAAGGAAGAGCCAGGGGATGTAGTGTACCTGGGCTTTCAGAAAGCATTTGATAAGGTCCCACACAGGAGATTAGTGGGCAAAATTAGGGCACATGGTATTGGGGGTAGAGTGCTGACATGGATAGAGAAGTGGTTGGCAGACAGGAAACAAAGAGTAGGGATTAACGGGTCCCTTTCATAATGGCAGGCAGTGACTAGTGGGGTACCGCAAGGCTCGGTGCTGGGACCACAGCTATTTCAATATACATCAATGATTTGGATGAAGGGATTCAAAGTAACATTAGCAAATTTTGCAAATGACACAAAGCTGGGTGGCAGTGTGAACTGTGAGGAGGATGCTATGAAAATGCAGGGTGATTTGGACAGGTTGGTGAAGTGGGCAGATGCATGGCAGATGAAGTGTAATGCGGATAAATGTGAGGTTATCCACTTTGGTAGCAAAAACAGGCAGGCAGATTGTTATCTGAATGGCGTCAAGTTGGGAAAAGGGGAAGTACAACGGGATCTGGGGGTCCTTGTACATCAGTCCATGAAAGAGGCAGTGAAGAAAGCGAATGGCATGTTGGCCTTTATAACAAGAGGAATCGAAAATCGGAGCAAAGAGGTCCTTCAATTGTTGTATAGAGCCCTAGTGAGACCATACCTGGAGTATTGTGTACAGTTTTGGTCCCCTAATTTGAGGAAGGACATTCTTGCTATTGAGGGAGTGTAGCGTAGGTTTACAAGGCTAATTCCCGGGATTGCGGGACTGTCATATGCTGAGAGAAGGGAGCAGCTGTGCTTGTACACTCTGGAGTTTAGAAGGATGAGAGGGTATCTCATTGAAACATATGATTGTTAAGGGCTAGGACACGCTCAAGGTAGGAAATATGTTCCCGATGTTGTGGGAGTTCAGAAATATGGGCCACAGTTTAAGAATAAGGAGTAAGCCATTTAGAACGGAGACGAGGAAATATTTGTTCTCACGGAGAGTGGTGAGTCTGTGGAATTATCTGCCTCAGAGGGCGGTGGAGGCAGGTACTCTGTTTTCAAGAGAGAGCTAGATAGGGCTCTTAAAAATAGCAGAGTCAGGGGATATGGGGAGAAGGCAGGAACGGGGTACTGATTGGGGATGATCAGCCTTGATCACATTGTATGGCGGTGCTGGCCTCCTCCTGCACCTGTTGTCTAATGTCTATTACATTCCGCAGATAGAGAGATGGAGCTAGAGAGAGAGACAAAGAGAGAGAGAGATAGAGAGATAACAGTGTACGAGAGAGAGAGATAAGTAGAGAGATAGATAGAGACAGAAATCGATAGATAGGGAGAGATAGAAATAGATAAAGGCAGAGAGAGATAGAGAGATGTCTGTGTACATTGTCCCGCAGTGGTTTTTTACTATTTGAAAGAACGTTTTTAAATATATATCTTTTTTAATTCTTTCTATTTATTTTATGTTTCTGTATATTTTTCTTGTGTGTATTATTTCAATGCCTTTATTCATTTTTGTGGTGATTTATATAAAATGCAAAATAAAATTTCTAACAGAGAGAGACAGAGATACAGAGTCAGATGGAGAGAGAGAGACAGACTGTGTCCCGACTCCCCGCTCCCCTCGGCGGCGGGACCCGGCGCAGACCCGACCCCAGGCCCAGGCCCGGCTCCCCGAGCTCCGCCAACCCCAGGCCCAGTCACTGTCTCCCGGGTGCGAGGCCGCGGCCTGGACCCCCCGGCACCGAATCCCCAGCCAGCGCGCCCGCCCCGCCCGCCCTGATCCACCGGAGCCTCTCACCGCGTCCGGCCCGGCCCGGCCCATCCGGGTCCCCACTCACTCACTCACTCACTCACTCACTCGCGGCTCATCCGCCCGCCCGCTGCCCGTTGCCCCGGAGACAGAGAGAGAGAGAGAGAGAGAGAGACCGCGCGGGCAGGGGCTCAGCCCGGAAATGACGTCGCTGCCCCGGCCCGTTGCCCCGGAGACAGCGGGGCGGCCTCAGTCCGGAAATGACGTCACGGCCAAGATGGAGCCGACTCGACCCGCGCTGGACGGTGAGAGAACGAGAGGAAGAGAGAGAGAGGGGGGGGGGGGTGAAGAAGGAAGGTGGACAGAGTCCGGAATGGAGACAGGGAGACATCTGGGGGTAGGGGGAGGGGCAGGAATAAGGAGAGAGCGTCAGAGAGGGCGAGAGAGAGTCTGAGGATTGGAAAAGTGGTGAAGTGAGTAGCGGGGGAACAGGGAGCAAAGGGAGGGGGAAGGGATTCAAGGGGGAGTGGGTTTGGTGCCGAGGGGGATGAATGAGAGGCAGGGAACTGGGGGGGGAGAGAGTGGTCAAGGAAGGGGGTAGGGAGCCTGGATGGGGGTTCACATTGTTTGGGGGTGGGGAGGAGGAGGGTGGGAGCAAAGGTGGGTAAGGAGCAGGAGGCGGCAGAGGTGAGGGACAGGGAGCCACAGGGAGGAGGTCACATTGTTTGGGGATGGGGAGGATGTTGCAGTTTAGGAAGTCAAACACGGGCAGGATCTTCACTGAATGGCGGGGAGCTGGGGGAATGTGTGGAGATGTGGGATCTAGGAGTGCGGGTATGAGTTGGGCCGAATGGCCTCTTTCCAACGCTGTATCACTATGACTCTGTGACAAAGTGCTGGAGTAACTCAGCTGGTCAGGCAGCATCTGTGGAGAAGATAGACAAAAAAAGTGCTGGAATAACTCAGCCGTTCTGACCCGAAATGTCACCTATCCATGTTCTCCACAGATGCTGCCTGACCCACCGAGTTACTGCAGCACTTTGTGTAAGAGTCACAGAGTGATACAGTGTGGAAACAGGACCTTCGGCCCCACTTGCCCACACCGAACAACATGTCCCGGCTACACTAGTCCCACCTGCCTGCATTTGGTCCATATCCTTCCAAACTTGGCCTATCTATCTCCCTGTTTATAACAGTTTCTTAAACGTTGGGATAGTCACAGCCTCAACTACCTTCTCGGGCAGTTTGTTCCATACACCCACCTCCCTCTGTTGAAAGGTTACCCCTCAGATTCCCATTAAATATTTTCCCCTTCACCTTGAACCCATGTCCTCTGGTCCTCGATTCCCTCACTCTGGGCAAGAGATTCTGTGCATCTAACTAAATTGTGTTCTATGCAAGATTCCAGCATCTGCAGTGTCTTGTGTCTCCCTCACCTATATCCACTTATCACTTCTGAAGAAGGGTCTCAACATGTAACGTCACCCATTCCTTTTCTCTAGAGATGCTGCCTGTCACGCTGAGTTACTCCAGCATTTTTCGTCCCTTCGAGCCAGCATCGCCATTCATTCTTTAGTAACTTGTCAGTTTCTTTGTTGAACTAAATTAAGGCGCATGTTGCAATCAAAAGCGCTTGAACAATTGGTTGGGAAGAAAGCCAAACTGTAAGAAAGACGAATCGTCTGATGGCTGATCGTCCCCTATCAATAACCCGTGCCCGCCTTCTCCCCATAGCCCTTGACTCCACTAGTCCCCAGAGCTCCATCTAACTCTCTCCTAAGTCCATCCAGTGACTTGGCCTCGACTGCCCTCTGTGGCAGGGAATTACATAAATTCACAAATCTCTGGGTGAAAAAGTTTGTTCTCACCTCAGTCTTAAATGACCTCCCCTTTATTCTAAGACTGTGGCCCCTGGTTCTGGACTCGCCCAACATTAGGACCATTTTTCCTGCATCTAGCTTGTCCAGTCCTTTTATAATTGTATATGTTTCTTTAAGATCCCACCTCATCCATCTAAACTCCAGTGAATACAAGCCTAGTTTTTTCAATATTTCCTCATATGACAGTCCCGCCATCCCAGGGATCAATCTCGTGAACCTATGCTGCACTGCTTCAATCACAAGGATGTCCTTCATCAAATTAGGAGACCAAAACTGTACACAATACTCCAGATGTGTTCTTACCAGAGCCCGATACAACTGCAGAAGAACCTCTTTACTCCTATACTGAAATCCTCTTGTTATGAAGGCCAACGTTCCATAAGCTTTCTTCACTGCCTGCTGTACAGACAGGCCCACGCCGGCGAGCGACTGCTCCCACTGTGACAAACGGGGGCTGCGGGAGCACCTGCGGATGCACAGACCGTGATGGAGAAGGTGAGGACAGACTCTACGATGGCAGTATAAAACTGGACCAGCATTGCCTGTGGCAGATTGTGTTTCCTCAGCTGCCGCAAGAAGTACATCCTCTGTTGGGCCTTTTTCACTGTAGGTGATCAATGGTGGCCTCCCATTGATCTATCCAACAATGATCTATTCTACAATTTCATTGAACTCCATTACCTTTGTCCTGCTTTCACTCCTCACACTTCCTTATCTCTGAACATCCCATCAGATTGAAGATGATTCTCGACTCGAAACATCAAATATACCTTCTCTCCACAGATGCTGCCCGACCCGCTGAGTGACTGCAGCACTGTGTGACGTGGCTGACGTCACGGTACAGGGCGGGACGATGTGTGGTCGGCTCGATGCAGTACCCTGATGCTCGGCGAGCCCTCCCCATCAACCCCTGCCCCCCTCACCCCACCCGCCCCTCACTCCATCACCCCCTTCTCCCCCCACCCCCTGACTCCCCACAACCTCTCCCCCTCCCCTTCAAGCACTAGTAATATTCACGCATTAGTAATGTCCTGTTTGCCAGCTTGTTGGCCCTCTGTGTTCTCCTCCTGCAGGGTTTAGGATCCGTTGCTGTGGACAGAGAGACGGGAACGTGAGCGGCCATTGAGTGTGGCCAGGGTGCCGGTGAGCCCCCCCCCCCCCCCCCCCCATCTGCTAGGTGTGCGGGCTGAGCTTCGGTGGAGGACCACATGACAGGGCACACCATGGAGAAGCGTGATGAGTGCGACATGTGTGGCAAGGCCTGGCATGCGTGGCGAGCCAGCTGGAGATCCACCGGCGGCTGCACACGGGAGAACGCCCCTTCAACTGCTTGGAGTGCAGCAAGAGCTTCACCCACTACGATAGACTGCTGCGGCACAACCGCGAGCACTCCGGCGAGAGGCCCTTCGGCTGCTCCATCTCCGTCAAGAGCTTCAAGACAACGCATGAGCTGAAGATGCAGCGGCGAGTGCACACGGGAGAGAAGCTCTTCGGCTGCTCCACCTGTTTTGCCTGGTTGTTAGGGCTGCTGGTGCACCGGCGGGTGCACAGCAGTGAGTGGCCCTTCATCTGCTCCGGCTGCGGCAAAGGCTTCAAGTCGTCGTCGGACCTGTTGATGCACAGGCAGGTCACGGTGCAGCCGGTCTGTGGCCACAATCACCACGATGCCCATGGCCATGGGTCCGAGTCTATCACCTCCGCCACAAAGGCCACCAGCTTGGCACTGGCCATGGCACCCAGATCCGGCCAGCTGGACGGCAGCCTTTGTGTGGGAGGTGATGGGCCGGTACTTCTCTCCGGTGAAGGCGTGGGTGTAGGCGGCAGTCCCTGTCAACACCACGGCCACTCGGCAAGGACGGCAGCGGACTGGCAAATCAGCTCGCCACTCTCTCCTCCACCATCTTCAACTAGCTCAATGCCGTGCTGGCATCCGTACATCTGAATTCAAAATCCACGGAGAAATCTCATGCCTATCACATCCGAACTGTACTTATCAGCCATCACCTGCTATAAACCCACCTTCCTTTGTACCTCTGCCAGAAGAAGAATGCTACCATGTAGGTCCCTTGCAGTCAAAAAGAGGTGAATTGATCATGGGGAACAAGGACATGGCGGACCAATTGAATAACTACTTTGGTTCCATCTTCACTAAGGAAGACATAAATAATCTGCCGGAAATAGCAGGGGACCGCGGGTCAAAGGAGATGGAGGAACTGAGTGAAATACAGGTGAGCCGGGAAGTGGTGTTAGGTAAATTGAATGGATTAAATGTCGATAAATCCCCAGGGCCAGATAGGCTGCATCCCAGAGTACTTAAGGAAGTAGCTCCAGAAATAGTGGAAGCATTAGTGACAATTTTTCAAAACTCTTTAGATTCTGGAGTCGTTCCTGAGGATTGGGGGTAGCTAAAGTAACCCCTTTTTAAAAAGGGAGGGAGAGAGAAAACGGGGAATTACAGACCAGTTAGTCTAACATCGGTAGTGTGGAAACTGCTAGAGTCAGATATTAAAGATGTTGGGGAAGTCCTGGACAAGGGGTCACAGCTTGAGGGGAAATCCTTTAGGACCGTGATGAGAAAAACTTTTTTCACACAGAGAGTAGTGAATCTCTGGAACTCTCTGCCACAGAAGATAGTTGAGGCCAGTTCATTGGCTATATTTAAGAGGAAGTTAGATGTAGCCCTTGTGGCTAAAGGGATCAGGGGTTATGGAGAGAAGGCAGGTACGGGATACTGAGTTGGATGATCAGCCATGATCATATTGAATGGCGGTGCAGGCTCGAAGGGCCGAAAGGCCTACTCCTGCATCTATTTTCTATGTTTCTATGATTGTCTGTTGCGTGTAGAAGCAGCTGCCACTCCCCGGCTGGACTTACAGTCATCCTATTGATAATCCTGATCTGGTCCTATTTACCGATGGCTCTTCACACTGACCTAGCGATGACAGATTATTGGCAGGATATGCAGTGGTCACACCACACCAAGTGCTGGAGGAGTACACTTTACCATCCAGAACGTCCGCTCAGGCAGCTGAGCTGTATGTCCTGACTCGTGCCTGCATATTGGCCAAAGATACGTGCTAATATCTACACCGATTCTTGCTCTGCGTTTGGGGTTGTACATGACTTTAGGCAGTTATGGAAAAATAGGGGATTTATCACATGAACAGGAAAGACTATGAGGCGTGATAAACTGATCGTAAATTTATTAAGATCCTAAAATGTAAACATCTTCCGTATTAACTATCTTTGTAGTATAACATACATGAATATACTAACATTGTGTGGGATGAGAGAGAAAACAAAGGTGAAGTGAGGCATCTACATGGGCATCTAACCAGGAGGAGGGTAGAGGTTGGAGTCTGAAATCCAACGAACAACTTCCACACAAAACACAGTGAATTCGCTGCTGGAAGTAAACAAACTTCCTTATCTGATTAGAATGTTGGGTTTGTGCCCATATTCCTTCGCATGCACAAGGAGGTATCTCTTTGCTTGCTCCAACCAAAATTATAATCGGACCTATATGGCTCAATTTTTGCAACTGATTAATGAGAAAAAATATTAATATCCTTTCTTACACTAAGCCTTGATCAACAAGGAGGAAACTGTGGAAGTAAAATGAATATCCTTCCGTATTTAATTTTGATTGAAATTGAACAAGGTAACGAAACGGTGTGTTGGATGTGACAATTGGCCGCTGTCGCTTGACCAGGTGCAGAAGAGGTTGTGGGAATCGGCAAAGTAAGATTAGACATATTACCTCTTGTCTGGGAATGTGTGAACGGTGGATGGTAAATGTAAACATGAAATAGCAGAGCAGATAACGAAGCTTGTTTACTCTTCTGTGAGGAGTTATAGCGGAACTCCCGCACCCCCGACCACTAGTAGCGTAGATATGTTGCAGTAAATGAGAGGCTTATGATTGGCTTGGAATGGGGATGGTGGTGTGGGTCGCCTGAAAGGTGAGATAGAATAATGTCAAGATTCCCTTGTATTGTGTTTGACTTGTATTAACCATCTGTCTGACTTGTATTAATCATTCTCCCACACACCCCTCACCCACACACCCTCCCTGCACCCACTCCCCCGGACCCCCAACACCCTCCCATCCCCTCTCCCCCACACCCCCCTCATAGACCCCCCTCTCCCACTGTAATGTTTGAGACCAGGTAAGGCCCTGTTTAGACTAGCACAAGGAAAACACGTCCACCACCGAGTAAGATATGTTTAATCTGCAATTACTGCTTTTTATCTTGAAGGTCACTTGACCTCAGTCACGAGGCTCAGGTACATTTGCCAGCTTCTGCATTTGGCCTCAAGGGATACTGGCATTCCATTATATATTACACAATATATATATCACATATTTTCCAAAGACATCACATCTCCCTCTTCACTTTAAAGACATCACAGGCACTGGCATTTACATTATATATATTACATATACAGGTGCACAACATTTTATCCGAAATTCCAAATAACGAAAAGCTCCTAATAGCGGACATTTTTTCGGTCCTTGAAGAAAGGTCCTTGAAGACGTTCACCGAGGGCGGCCCGCAGAGGTGACAGCGGAACCTCCGGTCGGTCCTCGAAGAAAGGTGAACTAAATCCCCATTCATAAAAGAGAAGGTGAGGGTATATTGCGCGGGAGGGTTAATAATTGCCAATCTGCTGCTGCCTGCCCGCTGAGTTAAAAAGTTCCCACGGTAGACTCATGATACACAGTGTACCGTGAGTCTTGCGTGGGAACTTTTTAACTCAGCGGGCAGGCAGCAGCAGATTGTCGCTCCCTTCAGTTTCACCCCACCTACACCCCTCTGCTTCCCAGCCATGTGTGTGACCCCTTCACTCCCCTCTCCAGCTCCCCGCCCATTGCACCGGCGCGGGAGCTTTGCACTGTCTTCACGTCGGCGATGCCAGGTCAGTGCCAGTCACCGGAGACGTCAGGACCAACGGGACACCGACCCCCAGGCCAACTGCAACCACGGAGATCCCAGAGACCCACAGCCAGCAGCAGCCCAGCCCCGTTCCAACTCCAGAGGGACACGCTCCCCGTAGGGACAGAAGCTGATGGTGTACCAGGTACGTCTTGTTCTTGGGGTTGCGGATGAGGGGGCGCAGCTCGGGCTGTGACGTCTCCGGCCACCCCCCTGTACAGGAGCTGAGACTGGGAACTGTACCGCCCTTGCCCCCTCCCTCTGCAACTGCAAACAACCCCACTCTCCTGATCACCTGCAAGGCCGGAGACGTCAGGACCACCAGGAGCCGCTCCCCGATGGGCCGCTTCGGCGACAAGTGGCAGTTCGCCCACAGCCCGAGCTGCGCCCCCTCATCGGGACACCGACCCCCAGGTCCACTGCGAGCACGGAGATCCCAGATCAGCAACTCTAGCCCAGCCCCGCTCCAACTCCAGAGGAACACGCTCCCCCGTAGGGGCAGAAGCTGATGGTGTGCAGGGTACGTCTTGTTCTTGGGGTGGCGGATGAGGGGGCGCAGCTCGGGCTGTGGGCGAACTGCCACTTGTCGCCGTAGCGGCCCATCGGGGAGCGGATTCCTCTGGAGTTGGAGGGGGAGGGGGGTATTGTGCTGTTTGATCGCCCCCTGCTATCCCAGGGACAGGGAGACACAGCGGCTTTTGAGAATGGTGGGCAATCACTTCCAAGGTTCTGCCCACACAGTCAGTACACCTCTCCTACACTTGTCTCCCGCACTAAGATCATCTCGCAGAGAATGATCCCAGCCTAACCCTCCGTATTCTCTCTTATTCTGCAAGAAAAAACTACATTGAAGACTCAAACTCGCGATCGAGTATGCCGGGATAGAGTCGCAAACTCGCGACCTTGCGGATACGAGCCGAGCACTCTACCACTGAGCCAGCCGTTAAAATCTACGCTAAAAATCTTCCATTCCGAAAGCCGAAAAATTCCGAATTACGAAAAGTGTCTGGTCCCAAGGCTTTCGGATAAAAGGTTGTGCACCTGTAATACATTACAAAGACATCACACCCACAACCCCCATCTTCACCCAGGCCCTCTCCAAGACTGCCCCTCCCCCACACCCTCCCCTGAGTGTTGGAATATAGCTTTGGGGGAATGGGTTGCATGGGGGGAACAGGTGAGTGGTGGAATATTGTGTTGTGGGAATGGGTTGCGTTGGGTGGACGAGGCCTCCCATGTGACTGAAAAGTTACCCCTCAGATTCCTATTAAAACTTCTCCCCTTCACCTTGAACCCATGTCCTCTGGTCGTCGATTCCCCCATTCTAGTCATGTCATGCAATAAAATCTCGAAGCAAATCTGCAAAGTCTCCCCTTTTCATTTTCTTTTAATTTCCCTGTAAATTAATTTCTTCTCCAAAAAGAGGCATTTATTTAATTGGAATACAATTTGGCTCCAGCGGGTTGACGAGCAAAAGTCCTTGTTTACTGCTGACGGAGTCTTGCCGACGTCCAAGGGCGGAGAGCATGATCCCAACGTTCGGAGTTGAGGGGGAACGGCCTGGGGACAGGAAGCGGTGAGTCCGGATTAACCCTGACGCCTTTCGTCAGCGAGAAGACAGAGGCATGACAAAGAGATGGCCCACGATGGGGGATGTCTCCTTAATTTGGATAATTCAATGTTCATGTCATTGGGCTGTAAGCTATGAGGTGCTGTCCCTCCAGTTTGCGTGTCACCTCACTCTGGCAATGGAGGAGGCCCAGGACAGAAGGGGAGTTAAAATGGTTGGCAACCGGGAGATCCAGCAGGCCTTGGCGGAACAAACGCATGTGTAGGGTGAAATGCACGCCTAGTCTAGATCCAAGGAACTGCAGAAGCTGGTTTACAAAAAGAGACACAATCTCCAGGAGTAAGTTGCACCTCTGGAGAGCATGGACAGGCAACATTCTAGGTCAGGATCCTTCTTCAGACTGCTTGGTGTGGGGGATGGAGAAAATTGGAAGAGAGAGATGGGAGTGGTCGCCTTGGATTGACTTCCCTCTACCGATGCGGCCTGACCCGCTGTGTTCCTCCACCACTTTAGAGGGAATCGACAGACAACATATTAAGTCAGGACCCTTCTTCAGACTGATTGGAGAGGGTGGGGGGTGGAAGCTGGTAAAGAGAGATGGGTGGACAAAGCCTGGCAAGTGATAGGTGGACACAAAATGCTGGAATAACTCAGCGCGATAGGCAGCAACTCTAGAGGGAAGGAATCACTCTCCCCCCACTTTTTGAAAAGGGAGGGAGAGAGAAAACGGGAAATTACAGACCAGTTAGTCTAACATCGGTAGTGGGGAAAATGATAGAGTCAGTTATTGAAGATGGGATAGCAGCGCATTTGGAAAGTGGTGAAATCATTGGATAAAGTCAGCATGGATTTATGAAAGGTAAATCATGTCTGACGAATCTTATAGAATTTTTCGAGGATGTAACTAGTAGAGTGGATAAGGGAGAACCAGTGGATGTGTTATATCTGGACTTTCAGAAGGCTTTCGACAAGGTCTCACATAAGAGATTAGTATGCAAACTTAAAGCACACAGTATTGGAGGTTCAGTATTGATGTGGACAGAGAACTGGCTCGCAGACAGGAAGCAAAGAGTAGGAGTAAACGGGTCCTTTTCACAATGGCAGGCAGTGACTAGTGGGGTACCGCAAGGCTCAGTGCTGGGACCCCAGCTATTTACAATATATATTAATGATTTGGAAGAGGCAACATCTCCAAGTTTGCGGATGACACGAAGCTGGGGGGCAGTATTAGCTGTGAGGAGGATGATATGAGGCTGCAAGATGACCTGGATAGGTTGGGCGAGTGGGCAAATGCATGGCACATGCAGTATAATGTGGATAAATGTGAGGTTATCCACCTTGGTGGCAAGAACAGGAAAGTAGACTATTATCTGAATGTTGGTCGATTAAGAAAAGGGGAGATGCAACAAGACCTGGGTGTCATGGTACACCAATCATTGAAAGTAGGCATGCAGGTGCAGCAGGCAGCGAAGAAAGCGAATGGTATGTTAGCATTCATAGCAAAAGGATTTGAGTATAGGAGCAGATGATTCTACTACAGTTGTACAGGGCCTTGGTGAGACCACACCTGGAGTATTGTGTACAGTTTTGGTCTCCTACTCTGAGGAAATACATTCTTGCCATAGAGGGAGTACAGATTAGGTTCACCAGACTTATTCCTGGGATGGCAGGACTCAGTCATTGAAAGTAGGCATGCAGGTCCAGCAGGCAGTGAAGAAAGTGAATGGTATGTTAGCATTCAGAGCAAAAGGATTTGAGTATAGGAGCAGGGAGGTTCTACTACAGTTGTACAAGGTCTTGGTGAGACCACACCTGGAGTGTTGCGTACAGTTTTGGTCTCCTAATCTGAGAAAAGACATTCTTGCCATCGAGGGAGTACAGAGAAGGTTCACCAGACTGATTCCTGGGATGTCAGGACTTTCATATGAAGAAAGACTGGATAGACTCCGCTTGAACTCACTAGAATTTAGAAGACTGAGGGGGGATCTTATAGAAACTTACAAAATTCTTAAGGGGTTGGACAGGCTAGATGCAGGAAGATTGTTCCCGATGTTGGGGAAGTACAGAATAAGTGGTCACAGTTTAAGGATAAGGGGGAAATCTTTTCGGACCGAGATGAGAAAAAACTTTTTTTCACACAGAGAGTGGTGAATCTCTGGAATTCTCTGCCACAGAAGGTAGTTGAGGCCAGTTAATTGGCTATATGTAAGAGGGAGTTAGATGTGACCCTTAAGGCTGGATAGACTTGGCTTGTACTCGCTAGAGTTTAGAAGATTGAGGGGGGATATTATAGAAACGTACAAAATTCTTAAGGGGTTGGACGGGCTAGATGCAGGAAGATTGTTCCCGATGTTGGGGAAGTCCAGAACAAGGGGTCACAGTTTAAGGATAAGGGGACCAAGATGAGAAATACATTTTTCACACAGAGAGTGGTGAATCTGTGGAATTCTCTGCCACAGAAGGTAGTTGAGGCCAGTTCATTGGCTATATTTAAGAGGGAGTTAGATGTGGCCCTTGTGGCTAAAGGGATCAGGGGGTATGGAGAGAACGCAGGTACAGGATACTGAGTTGGATGATCAGCCATGATCATATTGAATTGCGGTGCAGGCTCGAAGGGCCGAATTGCCTACTCCTGCACCTATTTTCTATGTTTCTAAGCACTTACCTCAGAACGGGCAGGGGAAGGGACGCTCACTGCTGAGGGTACGCCAGTGCTGCCACAGGCTGGACATGCGTGTGTAGCCCTGCCACACTCAGCGCACACAAAGGGTCTCTCCCTGGTGTGTATCCGCTGGTGCTCCCGCAGCCCTCATGCTCTTTTCTCACAGTGGGAGCAGCTGGTCGCCAGCGTGGGTCCGCCGGTGCTGCTGCAACTACCGCGAGCTGTCAAACGCCTCACCACAGTACGGGCAGTCGTAGGGTTGGTCACTGGTGTGCATGTGCTGGAGAGACAGGTCTTGCGAGGCCATGGCAAAGCGCTCTCCACACACTAGGCTTTGGACGGGACGGTCGCCGGCGTGCACTCGCTGGTGGGACAGCAGCCTGGAGGAGCTGGTGAAGCACTTGCAGCACTGGGCGCAGGTGTAGGGACGCTCGCCAGTGTGGGTGCGTTGGTGAACCAGCAGGCTGGTTGAGCGGGTAATTCCCTTGCTGGACTGGGCACAGGTGTAGGGACGCTCGCCCGTGTGGGTACGCTGGTGCTTCAGCAGGCTGCTGGAGCTGGTGAAGCCCTTGCCGCACTGGGCGCAGATGTAGGGGCGCTCGCCGGTGTGGGTGCGCTTGTGCACTGCAGCCTTTCAAAGCAATTACCACCACCAACAACAGCCATTTTTTTTCCAGTGCAGCTATTTAAAAGTGGTTACCACCACCAACAACAGCCATTGTTTTTGCAGTGCAGCCTTTTAAAAGCAGTTACCTCCACCAACAATAGCCTTTTTTTTGCAATGCAGCCTTTCAAGGAAGATACCACCACCAACAACAGCCATTTTTTCCAGTGCAGCCATTTAAAAGCAGTTACCACCACCAACAACAGCCTTTTGTTTTGGCAGTGCAGCCTTTCAAAGCAGTTACCACCACAACAACAGCCAATAGACACTTGTTGCAAGCATTTTAGAACCAATGGACACTTATGCATGCTTTAGAACCAATAGAGACACTTTCTGCAAGCATTTTAGAACCAAAATACAATTTCTGCAAGCATTTTAGAACCAATAGAGACACTTTATGGAACCATTTTAGAACCAAAAGAGACACTTTTTGCAAGCATTTTAGAACCAAAAGAGACACTTTTTGCAAGCATTTTAGAACCAAAAGAGACACTTTTTGCAAGCATTTTAGAACCAAAAGAGACACTTTTTGCAAGCATTGTAGAACCAATAGACAATTTTTGCAAGCATTTTAGAACCAATAGAAACACTTTTTGCAAGCATTTTAAACCCAATAGACACTTTTTGCAACATTTTAAAACCAATAGACACATTTTGCAAGCATTTTAGAACCAATTGAGACACTTTTTGTAAGCAATTTAGAACCAATAGACACTTTTTGTAAACATTTTAGAACCAATACATACTTTTTGCAACCATTTTAGAACCAAAAAATACACTTTTTGCTAGCATTTTAGAACCAATAGAGACACTTTTTGCAACCATTTTAGAAACAATAGACACTTCTTGCAAGCATTTTAGAACCACATTAAGGGTACTCACAGTTGAGTAGACATGTGTTCAGTGTTATTCACAGCTCAGAGAGACATGACCCTCAGGCTTCCTCCATGTTGCAGAGACTGAGTGAGGTACACCACTTCCGGATTTTATCGTCCCTCCCCCCTCCCGCCAGCAGCGGCAGCTGAGAGAATGGCAATTAAAAAAAATACATAATATATCTCTGATTTTTCATCGATGGGAAAGATCCTCCAGTCCCGAAAGGCGGATGGGGGGCTCTGAGCGAGGTGGCCAAAAATGACGACCATAGGTTGCGGCGTTCTCTCGGAAATCGCAGCACAGTGGGCCAAAAGCGGTCAAGATCAGACTTTCAGTTATATAGATTTACCCCAGTTTTTCTCACAGACCTGTAGTTTGTGGAGATTTATTGATTATTTACAGAGAGGGGGGGGGGGGCAGACACTGAGATATGTTTGTAACATTATTTACCACAGTTTTACCCCAGACGTGTAGTTTATGTGGAGATTTACCCCAGTAAATAAGAAAGGTAGACAAAAATGCAGCATCTATGGAACGAAGGATACATTAAACTACTGTTGCTGGTGTCTCTGCCAAGGCACCACAGCAATTCTCTCTCACTCCAACAAGAAGACTTTCGCAATTTAAAAACAGCACTAGCTACTGCACCAGCCACTGCACGCCTTAGCCTTCCCAGTCCAACTGGCCATTGTTAAGTGCAATGCCCATACAAATGGCCACAACAAAGTCTCCCGGGGGAACGACCTAGCTGACATTACTGCCCGCACAGCAGATTACAAATTCTGCACATTGGTCCCCACAAAACCAAAGATTCTAGTAGGCAAAACGGCTCTGTCAGACAAGGGAATGTAAAGTTAATTAATGTAACGTTTTGCCACGTATAAAGATCTTTGGAAAGGAGGGGGCTGCGCCGTTGACCCTTTGACGGGCCTCTGGTTCAACCTCTCGGACAAATTTGTGTATCTGTTGTTTTTATGCCCATTCTTTTACACTATATACACTTCCTTACGAATGGTGATAAGGAGGGAAGGGAATGTGGAATGGAGCTTAAAATTTTTAACTTTTATAAAATGATCCGTATCTAAGAGGGAGGGGCAAGAACAGTAGCAACAGAGACAGCGAAAGAGAGGAGTGGGATATAAAGGATGTGTAAATGTGTGTTTTGGGTTGAGACCGTTCTTCAGTATATGCTGTATTCATGATTAAATTTTGAACATTTTGGGGTGTATCAAAGTTTTAAGAGTTTTGCATGATTTCTTTGTGGTGTGTATAACTGTTTTTTACTCTTGAGTGAGAATTTTATTGCTTTAAATGTGTGGATATCTGAGATTCAACATATTGCGTGAGGTGTGGAAATTTGTGAGTGAATGTCACAGAAAAGAGGGTGTAGAGTGAGTGAGTTTAAAGACTGTTACTTGTTTGTGGAACCGGTTCTGGGTGAATGTTGAATGAATCCTATAATTCATATGAAATAGGATGTCATTGACTGAGCTTGCTCATTTACATGATAAATCTTTGTAGAGTCTCATGTGGTTTTAAAGGTAGTGTCTCTAAGAAGTTGCAGTTGTGTGGGGGTGGAGCCGCACAGATATTTTATTTTCCTTTGCTGTTCTGAAATGCATTGGCGATCTATGTGGAAAGTAACTGTTTATTCTCTATCTTCTCAACGTTTGTTAAACAGCGGATGTGGCTCAGCAAAGATAATGTTCATTTTCTTTGCTGCGTAACCTGGCATTAGGATTGGTGATCTTGTCGGTATTTTAATTTTGATTTCTTCTTATTTCTTACATTTTGAATTGAATTTAAGAGAGATCTGAATTGCACACTGGACATGTGGGATTCAGATTGTTGGATGAGAATTGGAAATTACTTTACCTCAGGAAAAAATCTGTTAATTTGAAATAGTTTTTTTCTTTATAATGACCTATTTAAAGGGTCTGCCTTGGAAGTAGTTAAATAGTTTAAAGCCTTGACTGCGACTGAACAGGATCTTAGTGATGAATTAATTACATGTGCACAGCAATTGACCCGAATCTTGTCAGTTTTACAGAAACCACTGAACCACAGAACCCACTATCAACTAACCATAACAGCGATTCCTTACAACAAGGAGATCACGAGCTGATAAGAAATTGGGATAACGGTGGAAGGAGCCCTTGCAAGAACTACTGACTACACCTTCAGCAGTGAAGGTCGAAAAAAGTCCTCGTTGCATACACCTAACCGATTGCAAAATAATTGGAAATTGGAAAAAGGTTATATGAACTTGGACGTCCTCCTGCAAGACTGGATGTAAAAGGAAGCCATACAAAACATTAAAAAAAGGCCAGTATTTACAGTATCTTGTTGAAACCAGCCATAAACATAAGCAAACGTATTGCACTGAATTATATACGTGCCTCCCTAATCCCGGATACCAGGAACTAGTCTCCCCCTGGTTGAAAAAACTTGAACCATTAACAGTGACCCCTTATTTATTCTTTGGGATCCCGGGATTAGGAATAATGGTCCACCTCTCTAAAAACCAAAGGGATCGATTTGAGATGGGCGACACGTCTGAGTCACACTTAACTGTAGCTACTAGACCTCCAGCAACAGCGAAAGAAATAGGAAAAATGATAAAACGGTGAAGGACAAACAGAAAATTCATGTTTTAAAGTTGCCAATGACACAGAAGGAAATATCACATGGGTCAGAAAGGAATGGGACACTATTATTGAAAAGCAACAGCCGCCTACTGAGGATCTGCCAAGGTTACCAATGGCTCTGGTCCAAGTACCCTCTGAACTATGGGCAAAGCATAAGAATCACGTGGGATGAGTGCAATCAGCCCTTGAACATAAAGAGACAAAAAAAAGTGCCACCTTGCCATGTTTAAAACAATATTGACTGGCCCCAGAGACTGAAGAAGGGATAGCTATGGTCACAGTATCTTTATTACAACAAGGAGTATTAGTGAAAAGCAAAGTTCTGTAATACTCCTATTCTGACAATCTTTCATTTAAAGACTTAATGAATGGTGTGTTGTCTAAGACCTGCGAGCTATTTAAAATAGTGACCCCTATTGCTCCTTTAGTACTTGACACCAATATTATTCTGTCATCTATGCCGGCAGAAACCGACAACATGTTCAGCCTTTTTCTCCATACCCCTGCATAAAGACAGTCATTTCCTGTTTGCTTTTACCTACAAAGATCAACAAGGAGGCACCTGTGCTATAATAAGACAAGAGTGTGGCTCCTATAATCCCTGATGAATCCGCTAATATCACTGACCTTGCTACCAATATTTCCCAATAAATTGAAAAGCTCCGCAAGGTTGGCAGTGACATGCATGGGTACAATGAAGGAAATGGGAGCTGCTGGCCATTCAGTTGATTTGGTGGACTCTGGGGCATTGTGTTACAGTATGGCTCTATCTTTTTGTTAATCATCGCTCTGAATTTTATTTTTAAATGCTTGCGACCATGTGTACCTTCCGAGGACTGTGAATCGACTCCCGAATGCAAGTACTTCAGAGCCACGTAACACAAGTCAAAAACCAGGTTCAGGTTCAAAAAACAGTTTTAATTATTCATTGGAACACAAAACTCAAACCTGATTTAAACAACCCAGTCAGGGATATGGATAAACCGACAAACAATTTAACAATGCTCCAGCCAGCCACGCCATGGGCCGTCGAACCGGAGATTCCAAAACCTGCCCAAAGAGATACAACCCTGAAACCAAAATACACGAAAACTCTAAGGTCAGCCTTTATCCGTCCCAATTCAATATCTGTTAACAAGGAATGGTGAAAATACACAAAGTTCTATGCCATGTGGTCAGGCTTCCTCGGCCCACACCAATAGTCTGCTCATCAGTCAGAGTCTACGACGAAGAGAGAGAATCCTGGGAAGCTCTGGTATTTATACTTCAGATGAGTCACCCGTCACCAGACGCAGCTTGGCCAATCGGGTACAGGAGCCTTTAACCCCTCGATTCCAGACTCACAGCCACGAGGCCTGTGCTTGGGAGAGAAACAGAGAGGTAAGTACATAGCATTCACCAGGGGGGGGGGGGGGCGCCTAACACATGGGTACAATGAAGGAAATGGGAGCTGCTGGCCATTCAGTTGATTTGGTGGACTCTGGGGCATTGTGTTACAGTGTGGCTCTATCTTTTTGTTAATCATCGCTCTGAATTTTATTTTTAAATGCTTGCGACCATGTGTACCTTCCGAGGACTGTGAATGTTATCATATATGATATAGAGGAAGGAATGAAAGAGTTTAAAGTTTTAGAGGTTACAAAATGGATTCTGCTGTAGATTTGGAAGCAATAAAATGAATGCTTAACCTTTCTCCTCCAACACTAGCAAGAGTACAGCACAATAACATGAATGTTTCTGCCTTTCTTCCACAACACTAGTGAGATATTAACACTCTTTCTAAAAGCGGCAAATCACACCCAGGAAACATTATAAAAATTGGCCTCTAATGTTGAAACCTGGGCAAAGCAAACATGACAAATTTTGATTGAACATTATCAAAACAGCCTAGAAAATCTGGATGAGGTGGACCTGGAGGGTGAACCAACTGATCGTGTGCAGGAGGCGGTCGCCAAAGCTGTAATCTGGAAGAAGAAAAATATTGCTGATAAATTTAAAATCAGAATGGAGGATCTTAGTGAAGGAGTTTTGAACCTGACCTCAGAGACTAGCTAGAACAGCCTGTTGGAGCCCCAGCCCCACAGACGGGCCCCGCCTCAACGTACAATGATCCCGCAGATAGAGAGAGGCAGAGTGAGAGACAGAGAGCGAGGGGTTCAGAGGGGGGTGGGGGGGGGGGGGGGACAGAGAGGGAGAGAGAGGGAGGGAGAGAGGGAGTGAGGGAGAGAGGGAGGGATGGAGAGAGAAGGAGAAAAGAGAGAGAGGGAGAGAGATGGAGAGAGAGCGCTCCCGTGCAGTTTGACGCAACAGCAACAAAGAGAAGCAGGAGAAAGCCCTGATTGGCTCTAGCCCGAGTGGGAGGAGAGTTAGAAGTCAGTCAGAGGGGCAAAACAGTTGAAAACTGAGGAATTTGGTTTGAAAATTGGTAAATTGGGCAATTTATCAGTCAATATAAGCAAGACGGCTCTGAGGGAGCGTCTTTGGGGGGAAAGTGCTTGTGAGTCTTTGGCTTGAGAGTCTTCGGCTGAGGAGAGGAGGCTACACATAAAGTGCGAGAGGACGGAACGCAGTGAACACATGTCGGGGCAGATGAGACAGTGTGAGGCCTGCAGAATGTGGGAGCCCAAGGTCAGGGATGGAGCCTCTGGCTGCTACAACTGTGGCAAGTGTGTCCAGCTTTAGATCCTAACGGACCGTGTTGAGGCAATGGAGAAGCAGCTGGATGACCTCAGGGCCATCAGGGAAAACGAGAGTTTCCTGGACAGAACCTATAGTGAGATTGTCACGCCGAGGTTACGGGAAGAACCAAGGTGTGTGACGGTGAGAAATGGTGGAAATCGTGGAGTGCAGAAGACTCAGGCGGCTGTGCCTAATGAAAATAGGTACGCCCTCTTGGGAACTGTCCGGGGAGACAATGTTTCCAGTCCGAGCGGCGGACACGTCAGTGGCTCCAATCCTGGAGATGGGACTCGGCCGACGTCGGGCAGAGCCCTAGTGGTGGGTGACTCCATTGTCCGAGGAGCGGACAGGAGATTCTGTGGCGGCAGACGAGATGCAAGGATAGTCTGTTGCCTCCCTGGTGCCAGGGTTCAGGATGTCACGAGCCAAATTCTGAACGTCCTCGAGAGAGAAGGGGTACAGCCGGCAGTAGTTGTGCACGTGGGCACAAACGACATCGGGAAGAAGAGGAAGGAGGTTCTCCAACATGACTTCAGAGAGTTGGGAAGAAGATTGAAATGCCAGACTTCTAGGGCGGTTATCTCTGGATAGCTTTCAGTACCACGTGCTAATGAGGACAGGAACAGGGAGATAGGGGATCTGAATGTGTGGCTGAGAGCAGGGAGCAATGATTTAGATTCATAGACCAATGGGATCTCTTCTGGGGTAGGGGTGACATGTACAAAAGGTACAGATTACACCTTAACTGGAGGGGGACCGACATTCTGGCAGGCTGGTTTGCTAGGGCTACACGTGTGGGTTTAAACTAAATAGAGAGAGGGGGGGAGGGGGAGGGATTGACAAATTGGGAGTTTAAAGATCGAGTTGAAGGGGAATCGGCTACAGGAAAAATTACAAAAGATTCTCGAATTAATGGGAAGGAAAGCTTGAGAATGGACAACAGAGTAAGGTCAGGGCCAATTGCGAGGGGGGAGGATGTCAATACGGAGGTCAAAGTACTGTTTATGAATGCGCGAAGTATAAGAAATAAAGTGGACGAGCTTGAGGCTCAGTTAGAAACTGGCAAGTATGATGTTGTGGGAATTACTGAGACATGGCTGCAAGAGGCCCATGGCTGGGAACTGAATATTCAAGGATATACCTCATATCGAAAAGACAGACAGGTGGGCAGAGTGGGTGGGGTTGTTTTGTTGGTGAGGAATGAAATTCAGTCCCTTGCAAGGGGTGACATTGAAAGGGGAGATGTGGTGTCCGTATGGATAGAACTTTGAAATTGTAAGGGTAAAAATACTCTAATGGGACTGATCTAATGAAAGGGGAAATCATGCTCGACTAATCTTCTGGAATTTTTTGAGGATGTAACTTTTGAAAATGGACAAGGAATGGAGGGTTATGGTCTGAGGCAGAGAATCCCACACTCACAACTCTCCGTGAGAAAAAGTGTTTCCTCGTCTCCGTTCTAAATAGCGTACCCCTTGTTATTAAACTGTGGCCCCTGGTTCTATGACAGTCCCGCCATCCCAGGAATTAACGTTGTAAACCTATGCTTCTCTCCCTCAAAAGCAAGAATGTCCTTCCTCAAATTAGGGGACCAAAACAGCACACAATACTCCAGGTGTGATCTCACTAGGACTCTGTACAACTCTGAGCCTTGCAGAATGTGTGGGGCCGAGGGATCTAGGAGTGCGGGCACGAGTTGGGCCGAAGGGCCTCTTTCCAATGCTGTATCACTCTATGACTGTATGACAAAGTGCTGGAGTAACTCAGCGGGCCAGGCAGCATCTGTGGAGAAGATATACACAAAGTGTGGAGTAACTCAGCGGGTCAGACAGCATCTTTGGAGGAAGGAATGGGTGGCATTTTGGGTCGACACCCTTCTTTGGTTTAGTTTAGTTCAGAGATGCAGTGTGGAAACAACAGGTCTTTCGGCCCACGGAATCCGCGCCGACCAGCGATCACCCCGTACACTAGCACTCTCCCACGCACATTAGGGACAATTTAGCAATTTTGCAGAGCCCGATTAATCTACAACCCTGAACGTATTTGAAATGTTTGAGGAAGCCGGAACCCCCGGAGTAAAAATCCACACAGGTCAAGGCGAGAACGTACAATCTCTGCACAGTCAGCACCCATAGGCAGGATCGAGCCCGGGTCACTGGCGGTGAGGCAGCAACTGCACCAGTGCGCCAGTGTGCCGCGCAGAATTATCTAACTGTTTCCTCTGCCATAAACAGACTCAATATATGCTAGTAATGTCCTGTTTGCCAGCTTGTTGACTCTCCTGTTTCCCCTCCTGCATGGTTTAGGAGCCGCTGCTGTGGACGGAGAGACGGGGACGTGAGCGGCCATTGAGGGCGGCCAGGGTGCCCGTGAGCCCCCATCTGCTCGGTGGTTATGAGTGTGACATGTGTGGCAAGGCCTGGCAGTGCCCGAGCAAACTGGAGATCCACCGGCGGGTGCACACAGGAGAACGCCCCTTCAACAGCCCGGAGTGCAGCAAGAGTTTCAAGACGGCGGATGTCCTGAAGGCCCACCGGCGTGTTCACACGGGCGAGAAGCCCTATGGCTGCTCCACATGCGGCAAGACCTTTACACAGTTGTCGGGGCTGTGGTCTCACCAGCGGGTTCACAGCAGTGAGCGGCCCTTCACCTGCTCCGACTGCGGCAAAAGCTTCAAGTCGGCCAAGGACCTGAAGGTGCACAGGCGGCTGCATACCGGGGAGCGGCCCTTCACCTGCAGCGACTGCGGCAACGGCTTCACCCAGTACAGCGGCCTGTTCCTGCAACAGCGCACCCACATCGGCGAGCTCCCCTACACTTGTGCCAAGTGCGGCAAGGGTTCACCCAATCCAGCAGCCTGCTGAAGCACCAACACACCCACACCGGCGAGCGCCCCTACACCTGCGCCCAGTGTGGCAAGGGCTTCACCTCATCCAGCAACCTGCTGAAGCACCAACTCACCCACACCGGCGAGCGCCCCTACACCTGTACCCAGTGCGGCAAGGGCTTCACCCGCTCCAGCAGCCTGTTGGAGCACCAGCGCACAGACAACGGCGAGCGCCCCTACACCTGCGCCCAGTGCGGCAAGGGCTTCACCCAATCCAGCAACCTGCGGAAGCACCAGCGAGTGCACGCCAGCGACCGTCCCATCCCCAGCCCGTTGTGTGAAGAGCACCTTGCCATGGCATCCCACGCCCTGTCTCACCAGCACGTGCACACCAGTGACCAGCCCTACGACTGCCCGTACTGTGGTGAGTCGTTTGACAGCTCGCGGGTGTTGCGGCAGCACCGGCGGGCCCACGCCGGCGAGCAGCTGCTCCCACTGTGACAAGAGAGCACGGGGGCTGCGGGAGCATCAGCGGATACACACCAGAGAGAGACCCTTTGTGTGCGCTGAGTGCGGCAAGTGCTTCACCCGCATGTCCAGCCTGTGGCAGCACCGGCGTACCCACAGTGGTGAGCGTCCCTTCCCCTGCCGTCCTGTGGTAAGGGCTTCACCCGCCTTGACCACCTGCTGGAGCACCAGCGATTCCACACCGGCCAGCGCCCCTTCACCTGCCCGCTCTGTGGCAAGGCCTTTACCTGCTCCTCCAGCCTGCTGGCACACCGCCACGTGGATGGGCGCAGTTTAGGTAAACACAAAATGCTGGAAGGAATCGGTAACATTTCTGGTCGAAACCCTCCTCAGTCCCGACCCGAAATGTCACTCAGTCCTTCTCTCCATAGATGCTGCCTGACCCGTTGAGTTATTTCAGCATTTTGTGTCCTTTTTTTAAAAACCAGCATCCGCAGTTCCTTGTTTTTAAACCATTCTGGTTAAGTGTATGCAATACTCCAAATGCTACCTGACCAATGTCCCTTAAAGCTGCACATATACATTCCTCTCTCCTTACCTCACATCCTTTTATCTCCTTATTTTCCCTCGCCTCTGTCACTTCACTCATCTGCTGATCACCCTCTCATCTGTTAACATATTGTTAATCTGAAGAAGGGTCCTGACCCGAAATGTCACCTATCCATCTTCTCCACAGATGCTGTCTGACCTGCCGAGTTACTCCAGCCCTGTGTGAAATGTCACCTATCCATGTTCTCCACAGATGCTGTCTGACCCGCTGAGTTACTCCAGCACTTCATAGTCATGATACAATGTGGAAAAAATACCTTCGGCCCAACTTGCCCACACCGACCAACATGTCCTGGGGTCCATATCCCTTCAAACTTGACCTATCTATGTACCTGTCTATAGCTGTTTCTTAAATGTTGGGATAGTCCCAGCCTCAACTACCACCACCGGCAGCTTGTTCCATACACCCACCACTCTCTGTTGGAAAGTTACCCCTCAGATTCCTATTAAATCTTTTCCCCTTCACCTTAAACCCATGTCCTCTGGTCCTAGACCCCCCCCCCCCGCCCCCCCCACTCTGGGCAAGAGATTCTGTGCATCTAACTAAATTGTGTTCTATACAAGATTCCAGCAACAGCAGTTTCTTGTGTCTCCCTCACCTATATCCACCTATCACTTCTGAAGAAGGGTCTCAACCTGAAACGTCACCCATTCCTTCTCTAGAGATGCTGCCTATCCCGCTGAGTTACTCCAGCATTTTGTATCCACGTATCACTTGCCAGGCTTTGTCCAGCCCCCATCTCTCTTTTCCAGCTTACACCCCCCATCCTCTCCAATCAGTCTGAAGAAGGGTCCTGACTCAAAACGTTGTATGTCCATTCCCTCTAAAGCGGCGGAGGAACTCAGTGGGTCAGGCCGCATCTGTAGAGGGAAGGGAATCTAAAGCGAGCACTCCCAATCATACAACTTTCTCCACCCCCCACACCAAGCTGTCCGAAGAAGGGTCCTGACCTAGAATGTTGCCTGTCAATGCTCTCCAGAGGTGCAAGTTACTCCAGGAGATTGTGTCTCTTGTTGTAAACCAGCATCTGCAATTCCTTATATCTAGACTAGGCGTGTATTTCACCCTACACTTGCGCTCGGTCTGCCAAGGCCTGTTGGATCTGCCGGTTGCCAACAACTTTAACTCCCCTTCCCACTCCCACACTGATCTTTTTGTCCTGGGCCTCCTTCATTGCCAGAGAGAGGTGACACACAAATCGGAGGATCAGCACCTCATAGCTTGCAGCCCAATGACATGAACACTGAATTATCCAATTTGAGGATACTCTCCACTCCTCCAAATGAAGTCCTGGAATCTGTCCCGACCCCAACTCTTTTTTCCAGCTCCCCCCCCCCCGACTCCATTAGTCCATAGAAAGATCCAGACCCAACACGTCGCCTGACCTTTCCCCTCCAAAGTCCCGGTAGAACTCAGCAGGTCAGCCATCCGTGGTGGGACACGGATGGAGAAGTGTTCCTAATATAAGCCCTCCTTGGCCCTGTCAAGGAGCATACAATCAACAGTACCAGCATATTCTCATTCATACTGTACCCAAGTGAAAATGCAAAAGTGAACCAAGTTGCACACAGCCGACGGCTCACAGTACCAGCTGGCTGCCACTGGCCCAAAAACTTTAAAACATTTTAAAGTGTTTTTTTAAAAAGAAAGTCTTGACGCATTTGTGCCTTGCGTAACAAATAAAGTAAGTTTTTCCTAACGTGACTGTGTTCTTCGGAATTCTTCAGAATTCATGTTGTGTTATCAATAATGAAAGAAAATGCCAACCTTCTCCGGAAATGATAAGAAATTATTCTTGCCTCCATGCATATCTGTATTTTGCTGTCTTCCTCTCAGCTGGGACTTTTTCCTAAATGCAAAGTCCAATCACAATATATATTTATTCAATAATATCATATTTAATGTGATCTTTAGAGTACATCATATTTTCAGCGGTATTCATAACACAACAATGATAAAAATATTTAAGAAGGAACTGCAGATGCTAGAACATCGAAGGTACACAAACATGCTGGAGAAACTCAGCGGGTGCAGCAGCATGTATGGAGCGAAGGAAATAGGCATCGTTTCGGGCCGAAACCCTTCTTCAGACTGAAGAAGGGTTTCGGCCCGAAACGTTGCCTATTTCCTTCGATCCATAGATGCTGCTGCACCCGCTGAGTTTCTCCAGCATTTTTGTGTACCCAATGATAAAAATATCTTTGTTTTGATTGCACCTACTAAAATGCATACATTATTATATTACAGATAATGTGTACCATAGGCACATTTTTATTCAAATGCTCGCCATTCCCAATTATTTTTACATTGAAGTGATTGAAATCCAAGTGAAGTTTAAATAGCATCAGAAATATACAACCTCCAGAATGAATGATATTCATTATGTGGTTGGTTGGAGTCAGTATCAATACAATTACTATATTAAACTTTGAATCTTCAGATGTCATGGTTCAAACTAAACTAAAGACAAATAATAACATCCTCACACATTCCCCTGCAAGTATCTCTGTCACTCCTTTAAAATATGCCCCTTCTTTGAACAAGCTCTTAAACATTGCATCTGAATCAGTTTCCAACTGATTGCACTCCTTGAGGATTTTCATTGACGTGTTCAATTAATAAAACAACGAGATTGGGGACATTGACTATAGCTCTGCATTCAATACGGTCATCCCCACCAAGCTCACCACCAAACTCCACCAGCTAGGCCTCAGCTCACCGATATGCGCTTGGATCCTGAACTTTCTCACGGAGCGACCGCAGGCAGTGAGACTGGGCCCGCACCTGTCCTCCACCATCACCCTGAGCACCGGCACACCACAGGGTTGTGTACTAAGCCCCATGCTCTACTCCCTCTTCACTCACGACTGTGTCCCTGCATTCGACACCAACACCATCGTGAAGTTTGCAGACGACACAACAGTGATTGGGCTGATCACCAACGGTGATGAAACAAAATACAGAGCGGAGGTGCAGAACCTGGCGGACTGGTGCGCCAATAACAACTTGGCACTAAACACCTCCAAGACCAAGGAGCTGATTATTGACTTCAGGAGGTCCCATTCTGGAGAATACGCCCCAATCTCCATTTATGGGGAAAGTGTGGAGAGAGTGTCCAGCTTTAAGTTTCTGGGCACTCACATTTCAGAAGACCTCACATGGTGCACAAACACCGCCGCGCTGGTCAAGAAGGCACAGCAACGACTGTTCTTCCTGAGGACATTAAAAAAGACTGGTCTGCCCCAACAGCTGCTGACAACGTTCTACCGCTGTACCACAGAGAGCACACTAACGTATGGCATCTCTGTGTGGTATCTCAGCTGCACGGAGGCGGAGAGGAGAGCTCTACAGCGCGTCGTCAACAGAGCGCAGAGGATCATCGGGACAGAGCTGCCAGCCTTGGAGGGCATCTACCACACGCGGTGCCTCAGGAAGGCCCTCAGCATCCATAAGGACTCATCACACCCCTGCCACGGTCTGTTTCAACTACTTCCCTCCGGCAGACGTTACAAGGCCTTCTACGCCCGAACCTCCAGACTCAGGAACAGTTTCATCCCAAGAGCTATAGCGGCTCTGAACCGGCCCTAATGAGTGCCCCCCCCCACCCACCCCCTTTGGACAGTCTCCCTCAGATGGTCACGACAATCAATTCAGCTTGTTTATTTATGTATTGTATTTATTTACCTTTCTTGTACATCAGTGGAGCTGCACACTAAATCTCGTTGCACTGGTGCAATGACAATAAAAGATATATTATTATTATTATTATTATTATTATTATTATAACCATATAACCATATAACAATTATAGCACGGAAACAGGCCATCTCGGCCCTGCAAGTCCGCGCCGAACAATTTTTTTTCCCTTAGTCCCACCTGCCTGCACTCATACCATAACCCTCCATTCCCTTCTCATCCATATGCCTATCCAATTTATTCTTAAATGATACCAACGAACCTGCCGCCACCATTTCCACTGGAAGCTCATTCCACACCGCTACCACTCTCTGAGTAAAGAAGTTCCCCCTCATGTTACCCCTAAACTTCTGTCCCTTAATTCTGAAGTCATGTCCTCTGGTTTGAATCTTCCCTATTCTCAAAGGGAAAAGCTTGATCACATCAACTCTGTCTATCCCTCTCATCATTTTAAAGACCTCTATCAAGTCCCCCCTTAACCTTCTGCGCTCCAGAGAATAAAGACCTAACTTATTCAACCTATCTCTGTAACTTAGTTGTTGAAACCCAGGCAACATTCTAGTAAATCTCCTCTGTACTCTCTCTATTTTGTTGACATCCTTCCTATAATTGGGCGACCAAAATTGTACACCATACTCCAGATTTGGTCTCACCAATGCCTTGTACAATTTTAACATTACATCCCAGCTTCTATACTCAATGCTCTGATTTATAAAGGCTAGCATACCAAAAGCTTTCTTTACCACCCTATCTATATGAGATTCCACCTTCAAGGAACTATGCACGGTTATTCCCAGATCCCTCTGTTCAACTGTATTCTTCAATTCCCTACCATTTATCATGTACGTCCTATTTTGATTTGTCCTGCCAAGGTGTAACACCTCACATTTATCAGCATTAAACTCCATCTGCCATCTTTGAGCCCATTTTTCCAAATGGCCTAAATCACTCTGTAGACTTTGGAAATCCTCTTCATTATCCACAACACCCCCTATCTTGGTATCATCTGCATACTTACTAATCCAATTTACCACCCCTTCATCCAGATCATTGATGTACATGACAAACAACAAAGGACCCAACACAGATCCCTGAGGCACCCCACTAGTCACCTGCCTCCAACCCGACAAACAGCCATCCACCATTACCCTCTGGCTTCTCCCATTCAGCCACTGCTGAATCCATCTTGCTATTCCTGCATTTATACCCAACAGTTTAACCTTCTTAACCAACCTTCCATGAGGAACCTTGTCAAAGGCCTTACTAAAGTCCATATAGACAACATCCACTGCTTTACCCTCGTCAATTTCCCTAGTAACCTCTTCAAAAAATTCAAGAAGATTAGTCAAACATGACCTTCCAGGCACAAATCCATGTTGACTGTTCCTAATCAGACCCTGATTATCCAGATGCTTATATAAATTATCTTTAAGTATCTTTTCCATTAATTTGCCCACCACTGAAGTCAAACTAACAGGTCTATAATTGCTAGTATTATTATTGTTGCTATTCAACCTGTCAAAGGAACTTGTGGGGGCGGGTTAAGAAATAGTCAGTGAGGTAAACAAACATAATAGTTGAGTGGCAAATGACAATAGTGTTACCTTCCCAATATTTAGCTGATGGAAATAATGGGTTATCGGGGCTGTATGTTGTGACACACAGCCTGACACCTTGCATGTCATTTTAATATTACCCTTTTCCCATCCCCCTCGATATTAAGATTAATAAATTAAGGTTTTGTCAACTAATTACAAATCAGTTTAATTACAAATCAATGACATTAGCCAACTTCAAAACATGAAGCGTTGAGCATTGGGATCCAGACATCACGGAAAACTGGCCTCAGTTCGCCGCTCACACCTGGCAGTGCTCTCTGTCTGAACCAGAGGCCGCTGAGCATTTTTGATAGTGGGGGAGCTGAGCAATCACTGTTCACTGGCCTTGGGGGTACCCGGCAAGGCAGTGGAGTGACTGAGTGGGAGGATGGTACTTTTTGAAATTTGATGTATTAAAATCATGATTTAGTGCACTGTAGAAGTATGATTTCAATGTTTTTTATTGAAAGTATTTTTAAGAGGTAACTTTTTAAGGGGTAAATGTTTCCACACAAAGGATTGTGGGTGTATGGAACAAGCTGCCAGAGGAGGTACTTGAGGCAGGGGCTATCCCAACATTTAAGAAACAGTTAGACTGATACATGGATGGGACAGGTTTGGAGGGATATGGACCAAAAGCAGGCCGTATAGCTGGGACATGTTGGCGGGTGTGGGCAAGTTGTGCTGAAGGGCCTGTTTTCACACTGTATCATCCTATGACTGCATTATACCTCCACCATGCATGAATGCTTCAACATCAAGTGCTCGAGTTTTATTGCCATATATTCAAGCATAGAAACATAGAAAATAGGTGCAGGAATAGGCCATTCGGCCCTTCGAGCCAATACTGCCATTCAATATGATCATGGCTGTTCATCTAAAATCAGTACCTCTTTACTGTTTTTTCCCCATATCCCTGATTACACTGGTCCCAAGAGCTAAACTCGCAGAACTGGGTCTCTGCGCATCCCTCTGCAACTGGATCCTCGACTTCCTCATCCACAGACCACAGTCTGTTCGTATTGGTGGAAATGTGTCAGCCTCGATAACAATCAGCACGGGAGCACCTCAAGGCTGCGTGCTCAGCCCTCTGCTGTACTCACTCTATACCCGTGACTGCGTAGCGAACCACAGTGCGAACTCCATCATCAAGTTCGCTGACGACACCACTATTGCGGGACGTATCACTGATGGGGATGAGTCAGAATATAGAAGAGAGATCGAGCAACTGTCCATATGGTGCCAGCGCAATAACCTGGCCCTCAACACCAGCAAAACCAAGGAACTGATTGTGGACTTTGGAAGGAGTAGGAGGGGGACCCACAGCCCCATTTACATCAACGGGTCGATGGTTGAAAGGGTCAAGAACTTCAAATTCCTGGGCGTGCACATCTCTGAAGATCTTTCCTGGTCCGAGAACACTAACGCAATTATCAAAAAAGCTCATCAGCGCCTCTACTTCCTGAGAAGATTACGGACAGTCGGATTGTCAAGGAAGACTCTCTCTAACTTCTACAGGTGCACAGTCGAGAGCATACTAACCGGTTGCATCGTGGCTTGGTTCGGCAATTTGAGCGCCCTGGAGAGGAAAAGACTACAAAAAGTAGTAAACACTGCCCAGTCCATCATCGGCTCTGACCTTCCTTCCATCGAGAGGATTTATCGCAGTCGCTGCCTCAAAAAGGCTGGCAGTATCATCAAAGACCCACACCATCCTGGCCACACACTCATCTCCCTGCTACCTTCAGGTAGAAGGTACAGGAGCCTGAAGACTGCAACAACCAGGTTCAGGAATAGCTACTTCCCGACAGCCATCAGGCTATTAAACCTGACTCGGACAAAACTCTGATTATTAATAACCACTTACTGTTATTTGCACTTTACCAGTTTATTTATTCATGTGTGTATATATGTATATCATGGTATATGGACACATTTATCTGTTTTGTAGTAAATGCCTACTATTTTCAGTGTGCTTAAGCAAAGCAAGAATTTCATTGTCCTATACAGGGACACATGACAATAAACTCACTTGAACTTGAACTTGAAATTATCTCTTGGAAACAATCCAGTGAATTGGCCTCCACTGCCTTCTGTGGCAGAGAATTCCACAAATTCACAACCCTCTGCGTGAAGAAAGTTTGTCCTCATCTCAGTCCTAACTGCCCTAACCCTTATTCCTAAACTGTGTAATCCCTGGTTCTGAACTCCCCCAACATCGGGAACAATTTTCCTGCTATTATAGTATGTGTAAATCTAGCAGGCAAGCAGGATGCTTTCTCCAACCAACCCCATTTGAAGGCCACTATCTTCCACAGCTTCTACCCAGTGCTTGGTACCTACTTCCAGCAGCCACTGGTGGTCCTCCCGGATGCACCGAGCCGCAGCCTGATCCATGCCGGTCACCTGGACGAATTCGGCACAGAGACTCTCACAGCAGCGGCACAACCCTTCCGATGCCTCTGACGGCCCGGGACTCTTGCACTGAGGCTGCTCATGGCCGGAGCAGCAGCGAACAACTTGCCAGCCTGGTAAACATACTCGTCAGCTCGGCAAACACTCGCCAGCCCCGGCTCCCTGTCTGCATCTGTTCCCGTCGCTGCTTCTGCTTCCATCCCTCCTCAGCCCGGCTCTCCAACACCCGCGGCCCATGAATTTTTTGTTGATCACAGAATATCTCAAGACAGAGCGTGAGAAATTTGTGATCAGCGTTAGAGCGTGAGTACTTGGCCAAATGCGTGATTCTCATGCTCAATGCATGAGAGTTGGCAGCCCTGCTTAAATACAAAAATATATTTTATCTGTCGTTAAACACCCACAGACATAATTTGCAATAATGCTCTGGTTCAGAAGTTTGGTACGTAGGTGTCGGCCCAGTGTTTTAGGTCCCAGGCCTGTGTTGTGGGCGTTGAACTAAGTTCTGGAAATTCTGAGCTTGTTTCAAAGGCCTCAGGGCTGTATTATAGGCTCCAGGCTTGTGTTTAATGCCTTGGACTAACCTGTGGGCTTTGGTCTACGTTCCGGGCCTGCAAGCCTGCTTTGTAGACCTCAGGGTTGTGCTGTAGGCTCCAAGCCTGTGTTATAGGCTCCAGGCCTAGGTTCTGGGCTTCCTAGACTGTGTTGTGGGCCCTAGGCCTATGTTATAGACCCCGGGCCTGTATTTAGGCCTTGGGCCTGTGTTGTGAGCTTTGGCCTATGTTCTAGACCACAGAGCCTGTGTTTTGTAGGCCTCATGGCAATGTTACAGGCATGTCAAGGAAGGACTACTGCCAACAGGCTTCTGTTGCGAAGGAAGTTCTACTGGTATCAGACTCCCGTTACTAAGAAACTCACACAGAAGCGCTCGATCACTCCAGCACTAGTAAATGAATCTTTTCGCCACTTCTCAAAATGAATACTTCTTGTAGTTTTGGGGACCAGAATAGTACACCACACTCCCCAAGTATTGCCCCACACGTACACCAACATCTTTTGTACAGCAACTCTAACATGATGCATGTCCCAACTAACTCTTGTACTCAATGCTCTGACCGATGATGAAGGCGAGCAAGTTTGACAAACTGCTGCTGCTGCTTCTTCACCACCCCGTCTATCTGTCTATCAGTGTGTTAGCACTCTCAGAATATTATGCCCTCCCCCCCCCCCCTCTCTCTCTCAGTAAGTTTGTAGACAGCAGCAGGAGCAAAATTGGTGATGTACAGGACTTTAAAATCAAGCGACTGACTTACTCTCGGAAATTGCAGCCGGGTCCAGAAAAACTGGAAATGTGGGCGAGGGAATAATGGCAGATTGAATTGAACTGTATTATGTAACGATATCATGTTTCAATTTAAAAAAAAATCAGGAATGACATTGTTGAACCCTTTGTTAAATTTGATAAGATTTGGGGAAAATGTATTGAACATAAATTGCTCCCTCTTTAACCGTTATTTTACCTCTATAGGGTGGCATGGACTTGATGACAAACAGAATTAAATTGTTCAATTCTCAGTTCAGATTCTGTTTTGCTTTGCTTAGTTTAAAAAAAAATATATTTTATTTTTATTCTTATTTTATTATTATTAATTTTTTTATCCCTTTAGTTTTGGGGGGTTTTGTTTTTTCCTTTTCTTTTTGTCTTTTTATCTATGTGTTTTTTTAAAAAACATTTATAAGTTTTCTTTTAAAGATTTAACTATATTTACATAGAGACCGAGGTCTATATTCATTGTGTATTTTGACACTGGTCTCAGATTAGGTTATACCTGTTATTAATGTAGTCCTGTTCCCTATGTATCAATATCATTGTTATGTTTATCATTATTCTTTTTGCTCTGTTTTTTATGTTTTGGAAAAAAAAACAATAAAAAGATTTTAAAAGAAAGAAAATAATTTAACTTGGACAAGTGCAAAGTGGTAAGTTAAATCAGTGCAGCAGCAGCAGGACTTACACTGTAAATGGCAGCAGAGCCTCAGAGAATGATGTAGGAGGACACAGAGACCGCCGAATAGTACGAGTGCATGATTGTCTGAAAGCGATAAACAGGGTGATGAAGAAGCAGTTTGTCAAGCTTGTCTTCATCAGTCAGAGCATTGAGTACAAGACTTGGGTCAAGAGCTGTACTAAAAATGACAGCACATTAAAAAATACAACAAAAGGCTGAGGGGTAGAGAGAGAGAGATGGGAGGGGGAGAGGGAGGGATGGAGAAAGGAGAGAGGGGAGGGTGGGGGGAAAGAGTAAGAATAGGAGAGAGAATGATTGCATATAAAAATTACATACAAAAGCAGAGTAAATTCTCTCTCACTCTCTATGTGTGGAGGAGGGAGATGGGGGGGGGGAGGAAGATGCCCCCTCCCGATCTACTCTCACTTCTACCCTCTCTACCCTCCCATTCTCTCTACCCCATCCATCTCTGCCTATCTTCCTCTCGACCCCCCTCCCCCCCCCACTCCCTCTACCCCATCACTCTCCCACTCTACCCCCACCCTCTCTGCCCCCCTCCCTTTCTACCACCCTCCCTCTCTCCCATCCCACCCTCTCTTGGGATTGATGAGGGAGGGCGAAGAGGAGGGGAGTGTTGGGGATGAGGAGAAATGAGCCGCACCTGCCCAGTTGGGGGCTATGCGTGCGTGAGTTGTGGAATATTGCTTTGGGGGAACGGCTTACGTTGGGGGAACGGGTGAGTGGTGGAATATTGCGTTGGGGAAGCAGACCCAACGGGTCATCACTTAGCCTGCACAGTAATGCCTCCATCATCTATGTCACAGCCAGAACCGGTAAGCCGCGTCTGCGCAGTTGGGAGCTATGGGTGAGTGGTGGAATATTGCATTCATGGACCAGCCTTCCTATGTGACACCATGCGCACGACCCCCCCCCCCCCCCCCCATATTGGGGGACGGGAGTCAACGGGTCCCACTTGGTGTAGTAACCGGCTAAAAGTTTCTATCAGCAGAGATAAGCAATGTTCATCATTGAAGGCTGAAATGGTTTCAAATAGTGAGGATTGGTGAAGAATAGCCTGAAACAAAATGTAACATTGTTTGTGATCAAAAAACTATGTTGTGCACAGTGTGTATAATAATTTCCCTTTTTCTTCTGCAACATCGGTGACGGCTGCATTAGAAAAAGGTGACGACGGAGTTCCGGTGGCGCCATGCTTGACTAGCAGTCGCAACACTTAGCTCCGCTGCTGAAAATTCGCGATTTTTCGCGTTAAAATCGTGTCTGGAGGTCGGGACCGATTCAAAAACTTACCGGAGCCCATGGGCGTCGCGCTGATGACTTCATCAGTAAGCACTGTGAATTAAACGGAGGGTAGAAGCTTTTAAATGAAAAAAACGTCTCCAGCTCACAGCCCTCAGAGAACAATCTCAAAACACCTGCTGAAAACCCAGAAACCTGAAGAACTGACCTCTGAAATTGTTTCTGTAATGGATACAAGATCCAAGACTGAGATGGCTACTAAGGAGAAAAATGAACTGGAGGAGATAAAGAATTCGGTAAGAGAACTGAGAAAGGATATTGAGGCTGGAAATTCAAAAATGATGGAAAATATGATGTCGAACATGAATGCCGGCAATCAAAAAGTTATTGATTGCATTGGCATTAAAAAAAAAACAATTGATGATGTGCAAGAAGAGTTCACGGGGAGAATTGATAAAGTGGAAGAAGATTCCACGAAGAAGTTTGAGGCTGTGCATGAAACTGTTTCTTCATATCTAACTGCAATGAGAGGCATGGAAGCATCTATGGTACAAATGCCTGAAGATATGCAGAGAATGAAGCTAGAACAAGACCGCCTCAAGAGTCACCTGGCGAAAGTCTCGGATAAATGCCTCGATCTCGAAGCTCGCTCAAGACGCAAAAAATTAAGAATACTGGGAGTAACAGAGGGAGCAGAGGGAAACAACCCCCGTGAGTTTACTGCCAACTTAATCAAACATGTATTCAATTTACCCGTGGAACCGAAAATTGAAGTGGCACATCGAGTACCCAGATTTAAGTCAAGATCACAAGTAGGCCCACCCCACCCACGACAGATCATAGTCAAACTTCGGGACATTTCAGCACTTGAAGAGCTGATGAAAAAAATCAAACACGGAGTGAAGATGACGTTTGGGAACGATTCTATCAAACTTTTCCGGGATTATCCCTAAGTAGCTTACCACCACCGAGTGTGACTGAGGAGTGAATGAATAATGCGATGTAAAGCGCCTTGAGTATTAGAAAGGCGCTATATAAATCCCATCCATTATTATTATTATTATTATTAGATCTTGCAAAAGAGAAAACAGTTCTCACAGACAAGACAGATTCTCCAAGGAGTTCAAGATGTCAGATATGGCGTTTTTTATCCAGCCAGTATGTGAATTACTTACAAGGGAAAGGAGAAATCATTTATTAATCCGGAGTCACCGTACAAATATGCCCAAGAGATTGTGGCAGAAACAGATGATTAATGAATGCAGCGGGACGGCATGGATAAATTCTTTCTCTTTATTAGTTCACAGAGAACGCCCGAAGATAAGGGAAGAAACACCATTCTCTAAAAGTCTAAAATGGAGGAGAATCTCCATGTGCGCTGGTCTAGACACCTTATCTCTCTCGGACGTTTTGGAATTTAACTCAAGGACATTCTTTGTTCAAAATGAATGAAAGACTGATTAACAAGGAAGTGACGAACAGGAGAGCCGAATGTGGAAAACATCACAAGGACAAATGGCGGTTTAAGATCTTAAAATAGTTTCACAAAACATAAAGAATTAACAATAATTAACAACACTAATATAGAAATAGAAATGGAAACTAACCAGAACTATATAATGGGGCAAAATGTAATAATGTTTTAAAAAGACAGACTTCCAGTATATAGAGGGAGACAGTTAAGCAGGGATAAAGAAATAACAAATAACAAATTTTAGAACTAACGTAGATAATATCATAAGTTTTAGTGCTATGTACTTCGGGTGGGGAAGAGAGGAGAATCAGGCACCTGGTATAGTCCCAAGAGCCTGATTCTGGTTAACCCTTTCAGCCGACAGCTGACTATTATCGAAGGTTTAACTATAACTATAAACAGTTAGCAGTTAAAGGTGTTAGATATATAAGTTTCACAGTAGCTGAACATACGATTTGATAAGTCTGAATGAAATATATATATAGTGTAATTGGGTGAAATATAACTGATTTTGAAAAGGTCCCGCCCTCCTATGCTAAGAGTAATAAAGGGAGCGGAGCTAATTGTATAACATCAACATCGGAAGTCGAATTGATGTCAAACCCCACAGACGTGTGGGACACTCATTACAGTGTCGACCATTCTAGACACTGTAATTTCACTTGTTCAATTTTTTAAAAATCACAATATGTCACAAATATGTGGGGTTTTTTTAAGAACAATCGCAAAAGGGATCTACCAAAGGAAGTCAGTAACATAAACGTTCCCCAAATATCCAGAGTCCTGAGGTATGGATGCACCATAATAATGAAGGGTATTAAAATCAGCGAAAATGCAAGAAGATAAACAAAAGAAAATGTGAGGAATCACATTCTGTAGCTGGAACATAAAGGGTATTAATGAACCATTCAAAAGGGGGTAAGATACTAGCTCAGTTGAAATCATACAACACGGACATTACTTTTTTTTTTACAAGAAACGCATCTTAAACACCAAGATCAGATGAGATTGAGGGCGAATTGGATAGGCCAAACATATCACTCTTCACACACCTCTAAATCCAGAGGTACCGCAATTATTATTCGCAAAGGAATACCATTTAAATCAAAGAACATTATATCAGATAAGGAAGGGAGATATCTTATAGTTACAGGAGAGATCCATGCTACGCCAATCACCTTGGTAAATATATATGCGCCCAATTTTGATAATCCTCAATTTTTTAATAAAATCTTGAATACAATCGCAGGTCAACTACCAAAATTTTATAATTGGAGGAGACTTCAATTGTGTTTTAGACCCGTACTTAGATAAATCGATGCAAAAACAGAGAGGTATTATGAAATCTAAAACTAGTGAACTCTTAAATACATACACAAAAAATACAAACATAACAGACGTTTGGAGGATCGCGAATCCGACTGGAAGGGAATACCCATTTTATTCAATGCTACACAAAACATACTCATGTATAGATTATTTCCTAGTGGATACAAAACTAATCCCTTATACTATGAATCCTAAATATCACACCAATACGATTTCAGATCACTCCTCGCTAACTTTCTTTTTAAAACTGGAAGGAATGTCTACAAATAAATCGTTTTGGAGGTTTAACTCGCGAATTTTAAAAGACCCACAAGGGAGTATATATCTAAAAAAACAGATGGACTTATTTTTTGAGACAAACGATACACCAGACATACCGCCCACTTTACTATGGGAATCCTTCAAAGCATTTATTAGAGGAGTCATTATCTCATACCAAGCTTTTCAAAACAAAAAGAATAAGAACGAACAAAGACAATTAGAAGAACAAATCAGACAACTAGATATAGATAATGCTAAAGATCCAACTATGGATAATCATAATAAAATATTAATATTGAAATTTAAACTAAATAAGTTATTATCAGATAAAGTTATAAGACTATTCCAAAGTACAAAACAGGAACACTTTGAATTTGGGGATAAACCCCACAAACGTCTTGCAATCCAACTGAAAAAACGGGAAAAAGACCACGCAATTTTAAAGATTAAATCAGATAGAGGGGAATTATTAACACTACCCAATGATATCAATAAAAGATTCGCTCAATTTTACCAGAATGTATACACATCCAAAACGTTAACAGATAATAATAAAGTTTCAAAGTTCTTGGACAATTGTAATCTTCCAAAACTAGAATTGAAGGAACAAGAGGAACTGGGAGCACAAATTACATCTAAGGAGATAGAAGACACAATAAACACACTAAAGAATGGAAAAACACCAGGACCAGACGGATTCAGTAACGAATTTTATAAATATTTTTACGACATAGTTACACCACGTTTACAGAAAATGTATACATACGCTTTTAAAGAACAAATCCTACCTGAAACACTAGCAGAATCAATGATTACATTAATACTTAAAAAAGATAAAGACATAGAAGAACCAAGCACATATAGAGCTATTGCACTGTTAAATACGGATCAAAAAATATTAGCGAAAACACTAGCTAGAAGACTAAGTAAATATGTTGGTAAATTAATAAACGAGGATCAAACGGGATTTATACCCAAGAGACACTCATTTAATAACCTGAGACGTATGCTTAACATAATGCATTCACACAAACCTCAAGAACAAGAGTTATCAATCATTTCATTGGACGCAGAAAAAGCATTTGATCAAGTAGCATGGGATTATATGATTAAAGTATTGCAAACATTTCAAATGGGAGAGAACTTCCACGCATGGATAAAATTATTATATAACAAACCTACGGCTAGAATATTAACTAATAATATACTATCTACGAAATTCCAATTATCAAGGGGCAATAGACAAGGATGTTCATTATCACCGCTGTTATTTGCTCTGGTAATTGAACCTTTAGCTGAAATAATCCGAACACACCCGGATATTTACGGTTATAATACAAAATATTCAAATAACATAATATCTTTATATGCAGACAAAACCCCAAATTAGTATACCAAACATACTAAATCTAATTGAGGACTTTGGATCTTGGGTATATGTGTGTGTGTGAAAGTGTGGGTGTGTGTATGCGTGTGTGTATATGTATGTGTGCGTGAATATGTGTGTGTGTGTATGTGTGAATGTGTGTGTGCGAGTGTCTGCGTGTGAATATGTGTGTGTGTGTATATATGTGTGTGTGTGAATGTGTGTGTGTATATGTGTTAATGTGTGTGTGTGTATATGTGTGTGAATATGTGTGTGTGTGAGTGTGTGAATGGGCGCGTGTGTGTGAATATGTGTGCGTGTGTGTGAACATGTATGTGTGTGTGTGTGTGTGAATGTGTGTGTGAGAATATGTGTGTGTGTGTGTGTGTGTGTGTGTGTGTGTGTGTGTGTGTGAATGTGTGTGAATACATGTGTGTGTGTGTGAATATGTGTGTGTGTGTGTGAATATGTGTGTGTGAATATATCTGGGTGTGTGTGAATATATCTGTGTGTGTATGTGTGAATATGTGTGTATGTGTGAATATGTGTGTGTGTGAATGTGTGTTTGTGTGTTTGTGTGTGTGTGTGTGAATATGCGTGTGTGTGTGAATGTGTGTGTGTGTGTGTGCATATGTGTGTGTGTGTGAATGTGTGTCGGTGTGTGTGTGTTTGTGTGTGAATATTTGTGTGTGAATATATGTGTATGTGTGTGTGTGAGTGTGTGTGCATATGTGTGTGAGTTTGTGTGCATATGTGTGTGAGTTTGTGTGAATATATATGTGTGTGTGTGAAATAATATAGTCTTTCGTAGTTCAGAGCTTATTTGTTATGTTTAATAGCGTGATGGTTGTCAGGAAGAAGCTGTTTCTCAATGTAGATGTTACAGTTTTCAGTTTACACGTCGGACGTGACTCCAGAAGTCGGGCATCAGTCAGTCCACATGCTGTGAGAGTCAGTCAGTCCAAAGGCCATGAGTGAATCCCAAGGCAGTGAGTGAGTCCACAGGTCATGAGTAAATCTCTCACCACCTCCCCCCCTCCTCCACTGACACCCCCCACATCAAGATGCTACCCTCCGCCTGGATATAGGATGCACTCCCTACTGAAGCCGCCCACATCCCCTGCATGAGGACACCCCCCTTCTCATCAGCTCATGAGCTCCCGCCTGAAGCTGTGCCCCTCCCTTGGCTGCACGACATTTACCACTTAGAGGGCAGCGTCTTGAGGTGGAGGATGAGTGTGTGAGTGAGTGACTGTGTGTGTACGTGCGCGCGCGCGCGCGCGCGCGCGCGCGTGTGTGTGTGTGTGTGTGTGTGTGTGTGTGTGTGTGTGTGTGTGTGTGTGTGTGTGTGTGTGTGTGTGTGTGAGTGTGTGTGTCATTCGGTTTGTGTGTGCGTGAATGAGTCTGTGTGTGTGTGAATATGTGTATGAGAGTGTGTGTGTGTGTGTATGACTGTGTGTGTGTGTGAATGTGTGTGTATGTGTGAATCAGTCTGTGTATGTGTGTGAATCAGTCTGTGTATGTGTGTGTGAGAATGTGTGTGCAAATGAGTGTGAGTGTGTGTAAATAAGTATGTGTGTGTGTGTATGAGTCTGTGTGTGAGTGTGAATGAGTCTGTGTGTATGTGTGTGAATGTGTGTGTGTGAAAGAGTGTGTGTGTGTGTGTGTGTGTGTGTGTGTGTGTGTGTGTGTGTGTGTGTGTGTGTGTAAGAGTGTGTGTGTGTGTGTGTGTGTGTGTGTGTGTGTGTGTGTGTGTGTGTGTGTGTGTGTGTGTGTGTGTGTGTGTGTGAATGAGTCTGTGTATGTGTGTGAATGAGTGTGTGTGTGTGTGTGTGAGCCTGTGTTTGTTTGTGTGAGGTGGATTGTGTGTGTGGTCAACAAATAGCACAAATAATATAGTGTTTCGTAGTTCAGAGCTTATTTGTTACGTTTAATAGCGTGATGGCTGTCAGGAAAAAGCTGTTCCTCAATGTAAATGTTACAGTTTTCAGTTTACGAAAGTCGGACGTGACTCCAGAAGTCAGGCATCAGTCAGTCCACAAGCCGCGAGAGTCAGTCAGTCCAAAGGCCATGAGTTCATCCCAAGGCAGTGAGTGAGTCCACAGGTCATGAGAAAATCTCTCACTGCCCCCTCTCCTCCACTGACATCCCCCACCTCAAGATGCTGCCCTCCACCTGGCTATAGGATGCACCCCCTACTGAAGCCGTCCACATCCCCTGCATGAGGACACCCCCCCTTCTCATCAGCTCACGGGAACCCCCGCCTGATGCTGTGCCCCTCCCTTGGCAGCACGACATTTGCCACCCCCCACCCGACCCTGACAACCCCCACCTCAAAAAAATGTTTTGCACAACATCTTCAGTGTTCATTAACAACTGAAATTGTCTTTAAGCTTTTTCAACGTCATGTCAGGAAACATTAGAGGTCAAGGTGATGTGGCTATTGCTGTAGAATCCTCTGCGATAGCAGCTACGTTAATGCCTGGTGGAAGAACTACACATTCTCGATTCAAGTTACCCATCCAAGTGGCCGAGGATACATTGTGCAACATCGAGCAGAACTCTAAGACGGCACATTTCACGAGGCAAGTGAAAGTCATTGTTTGGGATGAATGTCCATTGATTAGGAGAGAACGATTTGAAGTTGTGGACAGAACTCTTCCAGATGTCTTCAGCAACACTAAGTATTTTGGTGCCCCCTGCCAGTACAGGCCTCAATGACTGAGCTGCCAGCCCTCAGAGACTGAGCTGCCAGCCCAAAAATCCATTCCGCCCACAAACTCCATACTAGCCCTCTGGAAACCAGTACATTCATCCCAACATACTAGCTCAACATAAATGTGAAGGGAAATGTCAAAGGTTTCCTGAAGGATGGAACATCGACCAAGAATGTTGTCATTAAAAGTGTGCTTCGTTGAATGATGACTTCTGAGATAAATTCTCAGATTTTCCTTCTTAGAATTTGACCGCTGACTTTCTCTATATTAAAATTGTCTCTTTTTATCAACAGGAAATAGTCATCAAGAGGCAGTGAGCAGCAGAACACAACAAGGCACAACAAGACACACAACAAGTACGAACTTAAGAAATCTCATCTTTAAAATTTAAATTGTTCTTATATTTTAAGTCATTCACATTTTAAACTTTAATAAAACCTTTTTGCACTTTTAATGCTGTGTGTTCCTCATCACAATAGAACCTAATGGGCAGGAATGGCTGCTCTGTGGGAGAGCCACTAAGAGTGCATGGGGGGGAGGTTGTGGGGAGATGCACTGAATGTGTAGGTGGGAGGGGAATGGCAAGGAGCAGAGTGGGGGGGGGGGGGAGGGGTGAAGGTAGGTGGGGTGACTGAGTGAACTGCCAGCGTACCAGGCGTGAGTGACTTCACTGCCAGCCCACGAGCCGTGAGTTAGTGAGCTGCCAGCCCACCAGCCATAAGTGACTGAACTGCCAGCCCAATAATCCATTCAGTCCACCCTCTTCCCCCTTCTCTCTTACAGTCTGTCACCTGTTTTAGGGAGAATTTCTGGCAGTTTCTCAGCCGCCAGCCTGCCAGGTCCGATTGATTGTACTGCCAGCCCTCAGTGACTGAGCTGCCAGCCCAATAATGCATTTGGCCCACAAATTCCATACTAGCCCTCTGGAAATCAGTGCCTTCGACCCACAACACTCATACTAGCGCAACAGAAAGCCCCCCCCCCACTGGCCAGCCATATTGACACTGGTGGAGAGGTGGAATATTGTGTTGGGTGTCCAGCCTCTGTGTGATGTCAGCTTCCAATGGGGAGACACATCTACCTCTCTCTATCTGGCTCGATCGGGAGGCAGAGCGAGGCGAGCTCGCGCAGCGCGGCAGAGCGCGAGCGCGAGCGGCGAGCGCGGCAGCGAGGAGAGCCGCGAGAGCAGAGCGAGAGAGAGCTAGAGGGCGCGCAGCGGATGAGAGCGCGCAGAAGAGCGACGAGCGAGGAGAGCGAGCGAGAGCGCATAGAGCGAGCGCGGAGAGAGAGCTCGCCGGAGAGATGCGATCGAGATAGGAGGAAGAAGATTCGCCGACCATCTCTCTCTCTCCCATTCCCCCTCCCCACCTCCCCCCTTCACCCCCCTCCCCCTCCTCTCCCTCTCCCTATCCCTGCCCCTCTCCCTCTCCCTCCCTCTCCCTGTTTTGGACAGAATCTTTAGTATCTATCTATTCATCCATCCATCTATCTATCTATCTTTTGATAATTAATATTATTTATATTTATATATATATATATAAATAATATTCATTATCAAAAGATAGATAGATAGATAGATCAATGGATGGATGGATGGATAGATAGATACCAAAGATACTGTCCAAAACAGGTGTGTGTTTATTAAGCAACCAGAGACTGCGGACACCTGTAGGATGCTGTCATGGGGGGCGCGGATTTATTAATGAGCCGAAGCACGGAAGTGAACGGATATTTCACCGCCCTCTTCACCTCCTCTCTAAATTTAGACTGGGTGACCGCGTAAATAAATGTGTTCGTGCAGCAGCTGAGATTGCTCAGGAGTTGCGAGAAGTCGCTGACGATGTGAGCAGCAACATTCGGACCATCTGAAGCTCCTTTGAATATATTGTAGACGAAGTATAATACAACCGTCATCCATAGTAGGATGAAGCTTCCGGAGATGGCGAAGAGTAATACCACTGATTTTCTCCTGCTCTCCATCTCGGGGTCAGTGCGGTCCAACCCCTTGCTCTGACCCCTCAGCCGCTGACGGCCCCGGCTGGCGATTAAAATGTGCCGGACTGTCAGACCATTGAGCATGAGAATTACAATGAAAGGGACGATCGGAGTCAAAATCCTCTCGAGGTACTCATACACCACCCATCCGGGGTCAGTATGATAACTGACCATCCTTTTACAGCGCCATGGGACATTGTCGATGATCACAAAGGGTACATATATGAAGTAGAGGGGAACGTTTTTCAGACAGAACAGAACGCCGACTGTTGCGAGAACCGTAGCTGCAGTTTTCCCGGTGCAAATTTTTGTTTTCATCTTGTGGCAACAAATGGCGACAAACCGATCAAAGGTGAAAGTGACGGTGAACCAGACAGAGCAGTCTCGAGCTGCGGCCTTCAGCATAATGATAGTACGGCACCCAGGGGTCATGGTCAGGAAACTCCACAGAAAGTAATGGTATCGGACGTGATACAAGATGTCCTCGGTGATGATGACCAGTAGATCGGAAGCTGCCATGGCCACCAGGTAGCGAGTGGTGCAGGTGGAGAGGCCGCACTTTCCCCAGGCCAGGATCACAATCGCCAATAGGTTCACTGCAGAAAGAGAAGTGAACTGATACTGGGCATTGGAGTCATTGTGATAGAGTGATCCAGTGTGGAAACAGGTCTTTCGCTTCAAGTCGCCCACACCGGCCATCAATGTCCCAGCTACACTTGTCCCACTTGCCTGCTCTCGGCCTATCCCTCCAAACCGGTCCTATTAATGTACCAGTCTAATTGTTCCCTAAACGACGGGATAGTCCCAGACTCAATTACCTCCTCTGGCAGCTTGATCCGTCTGCCCACCACCCCTCGTGTGAAAGGTTCCCCCCCGTATTAATATTAAATCATTTCGCCTTTACCTTAAACCTATGTCCTCTGGTTCTCGATTCCCCTACTCTGGGCAAAAGACGCTGCATCTATGCGATCTATTCTTCTCATGATTTTGTGAATATCTATAAGATCTCCCCTCATCCTCCAGCGTTCCGTGGAATACAGACCCGGCCTATTCAACCCCTCCCTGTAGCTCACACCTCCAGTCGTGGCAATATGCTCGTGAATCTTTTCAGAACCCTTTCAAGCTTGACAATATATTTCCTACAACATGGTGCCCGGAACTGGACACAATATTCTTGAATGCGTTCTCACCAACGTATTACGCAACTGCAACATGGCCTCCCAAATTCTATGCCTAATACTCTGACTGATGAAGGCCAAACTTCCTGCGAATCGACCTTCAAGGAACCATGCACCTGCACTCCTAGATTCCTCTGCTCTACAACACTATCCAGATGCCTACCATTTACTGTGTAGGTCCTGCCCTTGTTAGACGTCCCAAAATGCAACACCTCACACTTTTCTGTATTAAATGCCATCGACCATTCCTCCGCCCAACTGGCCAATTGATCCAGATCCTGCTGTAATCGTTCACAACCATATTCACTAACTGCAAAACCACTTTTGTCTCATCAGCAAACTTGCTAATCTTGCCCCGTGTGTTCTCATCCAAATCATTGATATTGATGAAAAACAATAACGGGCCCAGGAACGAACCTTGAGGCACACCACTAGTCACAGCCCTCCAGTCCGAGAAGCAACCTTCCACCATCACCCTCTGCTTCCTTCCTTGGAGCAAATTTGCTATCCATTCAGCAATCTCTCCTTGGATCTCATGCGATTTAACCTTCCAGAGCAGCATTCCATGCGGAACCTTGTCGAACGCCTTACTGAATTCAATGTATACAACATCTACAGCTCGGCCCTCATTAACCTTTTTGATCATGTCTTCAAAATCCAATCAGCTTTGTAAGGCACAAATCTCCCACGGGCAAAACCACACTGACTATCCCTGGTCAGCCCTTGTCCATTCAAATGCCTGTATAACCTTACCCTCAGAATACTCTCGAGACACTTAACAACAGCAGATGTTAAGGTCACCGGCACATAGGTTATTGCTGCTCTTTGGTCCTATATTCGATTCCTGTTGTTATAATAGGCCAACTTGCCATTCGCTTTCTTCATTGCCTGCAGTACCTGCATGCTTACTTTCAAAGACTGATGAACAAGGACCCCCCAGATCCCGTTGCACTTCCCTTCTACCCAACTTGACGCCATTTAGATAATAATTTGCCTTCTTGTTTTCGATACCATAGTGGTAACTTCACATTTATCCACATTAAGCTTCATCTATCATGCATCTGCCCACTCACCCAACCTGTACAAGTCACCCTGCATTCTCACAGAATATTTTCACAGTTAACACTGCCACCCAGCTTTGTGTCGTCTGCAAATTTGCTAAATTTACCATGAAGCCCTTCATCCAAATCGTTGATGTATATTGTAAATAGCTGTGGTCCCAGCACCGAGGTTTGCGGTACCCCACTAGTCCCTGCCTGCCATTCTGAAAGGGACAAGTAAATCCCTACTCTTTTTTTCCTATCTGCCAACCAATTTTCTATCCATTTCAGCACTCTACCCGCAATACCATGTGCCCTTATTTTGCCCACTAATCCAGGTACACTACATCCACTGGCTCTCCCTTGCCCAATTTGCTAGTTACATCCTCAGAAATTTCCAGAAGATTCGTCAAGCATGATTTCCCCGTCGTAAATCCATGCCGACTCGGACCGATAATGTTACTGCTGTACAAATGTGCGGCTATTTCATCTTTTATAATTGACTCCAGCAACTTCCCCACCACCGATGTCAGGCTAACTGGTCTATAATTCTCTGTTTTCTCTCTACCGCCTTTTTTTTAAAAAGTGGGATAACATCAGCTACCCTCCGATCTATAGGAACTGATCCTGAATCTACAGAACATTGGAAAATTATCAACAATGCATCCACGATTTCTAGAGCCACTTCTTTAAGTACCATGGGATGAAGACCATCAGGCCCCGGGGATTTATCAGCCTTCACTCCCATCCGTCCACCCAATACAATTTCCTGCCTCATGTGGATTTCCTTTAGTTCCTCCGTCACCGCAGATCCTCTAGCCACTACTATATCAGGAAGATCAGGAAGCACGGAGAAAAAGCTATATTAAATTCGGCATTAATTCAGTATATTCAAAGGTGGGTATTACTATCACTGACATTACTGTACAACGATCATTATTCGGGAAACTTGTAAAAATGATCAGAATCAGGACAAAACATTAAGATGCGGATTTATAAAAAAATAATGATTCTGCTCACTTACCAGGGAGTCCAACGATGACAATGATCACGTACCAGATTTTCTCCACATTATGATATGTGTCTATTATTTTCTGCTCCATGCCACGTCCTGTAATGTCCAGGAATGAAATGCTGGGGCAGAAATATCCCGGGAATTTTATACCATTTACCGTCTCCACCGGGACAGTGAAGTTTCAACAGAGTTAAAAATAGAGATTATGATTTATTTTTTCGTAAACAGATTACACCAGCGTAGTGAAATCCACGTTGTTAACACGGTGTGGATATTTGTTTAATTACGGTTGCGAAACACCAAATAATAAGAATTGTGGGATGGCATTTGGGAGCGGCTTTGTTCCAGCAAAGGGAATACTGTTTAACACTTCATCAGATCCTACTCTGTACTTCAAGTTACTTGTTTGATTCACTTCAGAACGCTTCATTGAACACGGTGGTCTCAAATCCCTGGCATTGTCTCGGGGCTTCTGGTGCCCAGTTTCAAGATGGACGGCGACCAAAGGTGGAGGAATTAATTCCTCAGACTAAACTGGCCATTACACATTACCTCGCCACGCAATGTAATCACAGCTCATCAGATTTTATCCTTAACCCCAGAATCCCACCGACGCTGGTAACCACACACTTTGCTTGCCTGGAATGTATCTTATTTTGCCTTCATCTCCTCTGAGGAAATCCTAAAAGTATAATGTGGATGATTGTGAGCTTTATGTGGCAAGAACAGGAAGACAGATTATGATCGGAATGGTGTCAGTTTAAGAATAACGGAGGTGCAACGAGACCTGGGCGAGCTTGTACATCAGTCACTGAAAGTAGGCATGCAGGTTCAACAGGCAGTGAAGAAAGCTAGTGGCATGTTGGCCTTCATTTCGAGCGGATTTGAGTTTAGTGCAAGACGATCCTACTGTATTTGTACATGGCCCTGATAAACCACACCTATGTGCAATTTCGGTCTCCTAATTTGAGGAAGGACATTATGGGTGTTGAGGAAGTGCAGCGTCGGTTCAGGTTAATTCCCGGGATGGCCGGACAGATGTATGATGACATAATGGGTCGACTGGGTTTGTATTCACTGGAATTTAGGATGAGAGGGTATCTCATAGAAACATATATACCTTCTTAAAGTATTTGAAAGGTTAGATGATGGAAACATGTACCGGATATTGGGGAAGTTCAGAACAGGTGGTCATAGTTTAAGAATATGAGGCCTTTTAGGACAGAGATGAAGAAATAAGTATTCACCCAGTGAGTTGTGAATCTGTGGGATTCTCTGCCACAGAAAGCAGTGGTGGCCAAGTCACAGAGAGTTTCAAGAGTGTTAGATTTAGTACTTAGGATTAAATGACTCAATGGATGTTGGTGAAAGTACGACGTTGGATTGATTTTAGGTGATCAGCCATGATCATATTGAATGGCGAGCTAGCTCGAAGGGCCGTATGGCCTACTTCTGCACTTATTTATTTATGTTTCTGTTTTTCACAACCGCATTTTCCAGCTTCCGCCCCACAGCACCTGACACCCGCACCCGCTGTCAAGCTCCGCCTTAAATATATCCATTGATCTGTGTGGCAATGAATCCCACAGATTCAACACCCTCTGGCTGAAGAAATTCTTCATCAACCCCATTCTAAAGTTACGACCTTTCATTCTGAAACTGTGCGCTCTGGTCATAGTCTCTCTCACTGGTGGAAACATCCTCTCCGCATCCACTATGCAGGCTTTTCACCATTTGATGGGGTGTGCAGGGTGCAGAGGCTTCAGGTGGATGGGAACTGTTTTTTTTCATCCCAGAAAGGGATGAGGAGGGTCGGGATGGAATGTTTAAAATGTAGAAAGGGTGCATGAGACAGGAGATGGGGGGGGGGGGTGGGTAGGGTTAGGGTGAGTGATCGTGCAAAGATGGTTCATGGCTGTGCGGATGCGTTGTGGACTGTGGAGGGGGTTAGAATGTTGACATGGATAGAAAATTGGTTGGCAGGCAGGAAACAAAGAGTAGGGATTAACGGGTCCCTTTCAGAATGGCTGGTAGTGACTAGTGGGGTACCACGAGGTTCGGTGCTGGGACAGCGGTTATTTATAATATCCATCAATGATTTGGATGAAGGGATTGAAAGTAACTTTAGCAAATTTGCAGATGACACAAAGCTGGGTGTCAATGTGTACTGTTAAGAGGATGCTCTGAGAATGCATAGTGACTTGGACAGGTTGGGGGAGAGGGCAGATGCATGGCGGATGAACTTTAATGTGGATAACTGTGAGTTTATTGACTTTGGTAACAAAAACAGGAAGGCAGATTACTATCTAAATGGCGTCGTTGGGAAAAGGGGAAGTACAACGGGATCTGGGGGTTATTGTTCAAGTCAAGTCAAGTCAAGTTTATTTGTCACATACACATACGAGATGTGCAGTGAAATGAAAGTGGAAATGCTCGCGGACTTTTGTGCAAAAGACAAACAACCAAACAAACTATAAACACAATCATAACACACATATTCTTTTACATAATAAATAATGGAAGGAAAAACGTTCAGTAGAGCTAGTCCCTGGTGAGATAGGCGTTTACAGTCCGAATGGCCTCTGGTAAGAAACTCCTTCTCAACCCCTCCGTTCTCACCGCATGGCAACAGAGGCGTTTGCCTGACCGTAGCAGCTGGAACAGTCCGTTGCAGGGGTGGAAGGGGTCTCTCATGATATTGTTGGCTCTGGAGTTGCACCTCCTGATGTATAGTTCCTGCAGGGGGGCAAGTGAAGTTCCCATAGTGCGTTCGGCCGAACGCACTACTCTCTGCAGAGCCTTCTTGTCCTTGGCAGAGCAATTCCCAAATCAGATGGTAATGTTCCCGGACAAGATGCTTTCCATCGCCGCTGCGTAGAAGCACTGGAAGATCCTCTGAGACACTCTGAATGTCCTCAATTGCCTGAGGTGGTAAAGTCGCTGCCTTGCCTTACTCACGAGTGCTGAGGCGTGTGATGCCCATGTCATATCCTCAGTCTATGGATGTAAGCATGCAGTAACAGCAGGCAGTGAGGACATCGAATGGCATGTCGGCCTTTGTAACAAGAGGAATCGAGTACAGGAGCAAAGCGGTCCTCCTGCAGATGCACAGGGCCCTAGTGAGACCACACCTGGAGTATTGTGTGCAGTATTGGTACCCTAATTTGACGAGTGCAGGGAGTGCAGCGTAGATTCACAAGCTTAATTCTCGGGATGGCGGGACTGTTATATTCTGAGAGAATGGAGCGGCTGGTTTTGTATACTCTGGAATCTGAGAGGAGATCTTATTGAAACATATAAGATTATTAAGGGTTTGGACACGCTAAACGCAGGAAACATGTTCCCGATGTTGGGGGAGTCCAGAACCAGGGGCCACAGTTTAAGACAATGGGTAAGCCATGCAGAGATGGTCGAGGAGTGTGGGTGTGGGGGCGGTGTTCAGGATTGGAGGGAGCAGACCGGTTCGGGAGTGCGGGGATGGGTTTGGAGGGAGAGGAGTGTTAATAGTGCAGAGAGTGTTCAGGAGGGTGTGGTAAGAAATGATTCACGATGGTTCAGGAACGTGAGGGGGTGTGAAGAGTGCAGAAATGGTTCAGAAGTGTGTGGAGGGTTCAGTAGGGGCGATAGGGCGAGTGGGTGATGGTGTTGAGAACAAAAACGTAGAAAAGAGGTGCAGGAGAAGGCCATTCGTCCCTTCGAGCCAGAACCAATATTCATTGTGATCATGGATGATCGTCCCCAATCAGTAAACACCATCACCACATCCAGCGACGCCTCCTTCCTTGAGCAGATTAACCACTTCTATGGCCGCTTCGACAGGGACAATCTAGAGACAGCCATCAAGGATGTGCTCCCTGCTGATCACCAACCCCTCACACTCACCCCCTACGACGTGTACGTGGCACTGATTAGGACTAATGCACGTAAGGCTGCAGGCCCTAACGGCATCCCCGGCGCATGCTCGGGGCATGTGCTGCGCAGCTGACAGACGTCTGGACTGACATCTTCAACCTGTCACTTGCCCAAGCAGTTGTCCCCACGTGCCTTAAAGCCATCACCGCCAAAACACTCCACTGCGGCAAGCCTCAACGACCTCCGCCCAGTTGCACTTACGCCCATCATCACCAAGAGAGGCTGGTCCTGGCACACCTCAAAGGCTGCCTACCCCCCACATTGGATCCCTATCAGTTTGCCTACCGCAAGAACAGGAGTACGGAGGATGCCATCTCAACGGCACTTCACTCCGCTCTCTCCCACCTCGACAACAGAGACACTTACGTAAGAATGCTGTTCATCGATTACAGCTCAGCATTCAACACCATTATACCCTCTAAACTGATCACCAAACTCGGTAACCTAGGCATCGACCCCTCCCTCTGCAACTGGATACTGGACTTTCTAACCAACAGACCCCAGTCTGTTAGGTTAGACAACCGCACCTCTTCAACCCTCACCCTGAACACCGGCGTTCCACAGGGCTGTGTGCTGAGCCCCCTCCTCTACTCCCTCTTCACCTACGATTGCACACCTGTACATGGTACTAACACCATCATTAAGTATGCAGATGATACAACGGTGATTGGCCTCATCAACAAAAACGATGAGTCGGCCTATAGGGAGGAGGTCCAGCTCTTAGCAGCATGGTGCGCTGACAACAACCTGGCCCTTAACTCCAAGAAGACCAAGGAGCTCATTGTAGACTGCAGGAAGTCTAGGGGCGGCACGCACACCCCCATCCACATCAACGGGACGGAGGTGGAACGTGTTTCCAGCTTCAGGATCCTGGGGGTCAACATCTCCGATGACCTCTCTTGGACCCACAATACCTCAACTCTGGTCAAGAAGGTTCACCAGCGTCTCTTCTTCCTGAAGAGACTGAAGAAGGTACATCTGTCGCCTCAGATTCTGGTGAACTTCTACCGCTGCACCATCGAGAGCATCCTTACCAACTGTATCACAGTATGGTATGGCAACTGCTCTGTCTCCGACCAGAAAGCACTGCAGAGGGTGGTGAAAATTGCCCAACGCATCACCGGTTCCTCACTCCCCTCCATTGAGTCTGTCCAAATCAAGCGTTGTCTGCGAAAGGCGCTCAGCTTCGCCAATGACTGCTCTCACCCCAACCATGGACTCTTTACCCTCCTGCCATCCGGGAGGCGCTACAGGTCTCTCCGTTACCGGACCAGCAGGTCCAGGAACAGCTTCTTCCCTGCGGCTGTCACACTACTCAACAATGTACCTCGGTGACTGCCAATCACCCCCCCCCCCCTCCCCCCCTCGGACACTCCTCCCACAGGAAAAACACTATGACGGTATGCATGTAAATAGATTTATTTATTGAAATTATATTCTATGTCGCTCTTCCAGGGAGATGCTAACTGCATTTCGTTGTCTCTGTACTGTACACTGACAATGACAATTAAAGATGAATCTGAATCTGAATCTAAACCCGTGCCTGCCTTCTCCCCAAATCCCTTTACTCCACTAGCCCCTAGGGCTCTATCTAACTCTCTCTTAATTCATCCAGTGATTTGGCCTCCACTGCCCTCTGTTGCAGGGAATTCCACAAATTCACAACTCTCTGGGTGAAAACGTTTTTCCTCACCTCAGTCTTAAATGGCCTCCCCTTCATTCTAAGACTGTGGCACGTGGTTCTGGACTAGCCCAACATTGGGAAGATTTTTCCTGCATCCAGCTTGTCCAGTCCTTTTGCAATTTTAGATGTTTCTATATGATCCTCCAGAATCCGGACTCCACAGGCACCGGCGGCAAGGGATCCGCTCCGATGCTAAGACCGTGCTCCGCGGTAGAGCTCAAGACAATCCGAGGAGGCCTCCAGCACCAGCGATGGTAGGCCGCAGAGTCCGGAGAATGTGATCCGAAAATTGATCACATCTCCAGGAATGTAGGAACTTGAAACATTTCCCCCCGATCGCCCCCTCCCCCCACAGAAAAGAAACCGAAGTACGTTAAAAGTCGGCAGGGTTTCCATCTCCTGTGAACGGTGTACAAGGACGCCCAGGTCTCGCTGCACCTCCCCCTTACCTTCAGTAGTTTTCCTTGCCCTCCATTTCAGAATAATAGTGCTTTAAGCCAATAACTCGCCACTGGCATTGGCAATAAATATATGCATATATAAATAAAGGGCAGCTTTCCAGCCCTTTATCTCATTGGCCACGCTCGGCTGCAAATATGTGTCAATCTGGTGGACAATCTTCCTCTAGTCGTGGGGGTGGATGTTTGGGGGGGGAGGGCTCACAAATGGAACAACTTCGGGCCTCTCTTCATCTAAATCCGGCCCTGCATCCGGGATCCTGCAGGTCCTGCTGCAATCCCCCCGTCCGCCACTGGAGGGCAGCAACGGATATACGGCATCAGCAGCAGCGCCGCGTACCCGGGTCACCTGACAGCAGGCAGGGTCGCCTCTGACATCACAGCCCGGCCGGCTCGAGAAGCGTTGGGGTTTAAAGGGGAGGGCGGCTGTTTAAAGGGGAGGGCGGCCGTTTAATGGGGAGGGCGGCCGTTTAAAGGGGAGGGCGGCCGTTTAAAGGGGAGGGCGGGGAATCGGCCAACAATATTCCGGTCCCAAGGGCGGTGACGTTTACACCCCGAGATGTTCACACGTCCACTCTCAGTCTGGGTTTGGGTTCTTGCACCTACCTCAGTTCCTTCTTCTCGGTAGGACTGAACGTATTCTCCCCCAGCCTGCATCAAGTCGAGGAATAAAGAGGAAATAAACAGATGAAACAACAGTGTCAATAACAGGGACTGGGGTTAATATTTCAACAACACTTACAAAACAAAATCACAGGAGAAGCCCGCGGATCCCCTGATATTTTATCACATTAAACATTAACACAAACACTCACTTGATCCACTCCAGTCTCGGGTGGTTCAGTGTGAGGCAGCGGAGAGCGGGGATAGATCTGTCTGTGAGGGAGTTGTGTCCCAGGTCACCGTGCGGTTTGTACTGAGAGCGGAGACGAGATCCTCGGCTCCAGAATCTGTGAGACCGACACTGTTCAGCCTGGAGATAAGAGAGAGTGGTGGGGAGGGACACAGAGAGGTAAATCATGTCTGACGAATCTTATATAATTTTTCGAGGATGTAACTAGTAGAGTGGATAAGGGAGAACCAGTGAATGTGTTATATCTGGACTTTCAGAAGGCTTTCGACAAGGTACCACATAAGAGATTAGTATAAAAACTTAAAGCACACGGTATTGGGGGTTCAGTATTGATGTGGATAGAGAACTGGCTGGCAGACAGGAAGCAAAGAGTAGGAATAGACGGGTCCTTTTCTCAATGGCAGGCAGTGACTAGTGGGGTACCGCAAGGCTCAGTGCTGGGACCCCAGCTATTTACAATATATATTAATGATTTGGACGAGGGAATTGAATGCAACATCTCCAAGTTTGCGGATGACACGAAGCTGGGGGGCAGTGTGAGCTGTGAGGAGGATGCTAGGAGGCTGCAGGGTGACTTGGATAGGCTGGGTGAGTGGGCAAATGCAGCGGGAACTGTGTAAGTCCTCCAAGGTAAGGAGAGGGCAGCTGACAATCCTCTGGGCGTTGTCAATGGCCCTCTGGAGCGCTTTCCTCTGAGCTGCTGTGCAGCTGGTGTACCATACGCATACACAGTATGTTAGGATGCTCTCAATGGAGCACCGATACAAGGACAGCAGCAGTCTCTGAGTGATGTTATTTTTCCTGAGCACCCTCAGGAAGTGCTGTCTCTGCTGGACCTTTTTCAGCAGCGCAGAGGTGTTCACGCTCCACGTCAGGTCCTCCTCAATATGGATTCACAGGAAGCGGAAATCCGCTACCCTCTCCACACAGTCCCCTCTGATAATTAATGGTACCATGTCCGTTTTATTCTTCCTGAAGTCTATTATTATTTCCTTTGTTTTAAGGTGTTGAGGAGCAGGTTATTTTCTCCACACAACACTGTCAGCTGCTCCGCCTCATCCCGGTAGGCGTACTCGTCCCCCCCGGAGATGAGTCCCACCACCGTAGTGTCATACGCAAATTTGACAATGGTGTTGCTGTGGTGGCCGGGGATGCAGTCATGTGTGTAGATGCTGTAGAGCAGGGGGCTCAGCACGCAGCCCTGTGGAGAGCCGGTACTGAGGCTGAGGGTCGTGGATGTGTGATGGCCCACTCTGACTCTCTGGCTGCGACCCGACCGGAAGCTATTTATCCACATGCAGGTGGAGTGTGGAAGTCCCAAGTCCCCCAGTTTTTCCACCACTTTGTGGGGAAGGATGGTATTAAAAGCAGAGCTGTAGTCCACAAAGAGCATCCGCACGTAGCTTCCCCGCTGCTCCAGGTGGAGCGGAGGGAGTGAGTGGGGGGGGGGGGGGAGTGGAGGGGTGGTGAGGAGGCAAGTGGGGAAGGGGAATGAGGACAGTGGGAGTGAGGGGAAGGGGAGAAGAGAGGAGAGTGAGGCGAGAGGGTGGTGGAAGAGGAGGGGATTAGGGAGAGAAGGGAGGGTTTGGGATGAGGAAGGAGGGCAGCCCTGCCCCATGACGTACCCCCGCCCTGCCCCGTGACGTACCCCTGCCCCCTACACACACGACAGGCACCCTGACGTCACGGTGGGGACTGCTGGCACCGCCCCGCCAGCGTTTGAGGGGAACATGGATCGGTTACACCATGGCCTCCCGCCGCCAGGTTAACGTTGCAGTCGGACGACCAGAGGGCGCTCAGACTCACTCACTGACATCCCCCTCCGCCCGCCCGCTTCGGGCTCCGGCTCCTCGTGTCGCCGGCCACAGGATCGGCCTCGGCGAGGGAGGAGGGGGTGGGGAAAGGACGCGGGGCCGAGCGGCGGCGGCTGTTCCCGCCTCTTCGTTTCACGTCACAAAGGAGCAGGTGCCGCCCCCTCCTTGCGACCGACCAATCAGAGCCACATCCCCGCCCCTTGGACGGACAGCGTCCTCTGCCAATTGGAGCCGCCCATCCCGCCCTAACAACGGTTGCCACGGCGGGGCCGGCCCTGCCCCCGCGGCTCCTACACCACGTGGGGGGGGGGGGAAACAATCACAGCAGCTGCAGAGGCTGCAAACCTGAGATAAAACTTCAAGGGGGGCTAGACTACAAAATGCTGCAGTAACTCAGCGGGACGGGCAGCATCTCTGGAGAGAAGGAATGGGCGACGTTTCGAGGTCGAGACCCTTCCTCAGACTGAGAGTCGTAGGAGAGATGTAGACAGTGATGTGCAGTGATAAGCTTTCACA
>NW_022630088.1:3694568-3770317 GCF_010909765.2 Amblyraja radiata | reverse complement strand
AGAACTTTAGCTATGTTTTTTTATTTCTTCAAGATCTTTGTTAGCGAAAATTACCCTCTCACATTTTCCTTCTATGTCTTTACCTACTTCGCCAGGAACTTCCAATGTCAAGAAATACTCCTTTGATGGTTGACCTACCTCCATTGTACCAATGACCACATTGGCAACATATCTCCCCACCGCATCAGTTGTCTCGTCTATTGAGATCCATATTTTGTTGCATGCAACTTCATCTCTAATTTTCTGCACAACAATGTTGAATTTGCTGTCAACATAATTTTTCCGTAATGATGACTCGCTTGGTATATGTTCCTCGGTGTATTTCCCTAAAAAACCTCTGAGAGATTTGTTTTCCAATTTCCACAGTGGAATTCCAGCATCAATGAATGCATTGCACAGATCACTCAAAAACTCAGATTTACGACTGGAGCCAGCAGTAAATGTGAGGAGACAAGCTTGCGTATTTCCTACCTTCAGTTTCTCTGCCGCCGACTTGTGTTTAGCTGTCTGTACATGCTGGGAGATGAAATATTTCTGCTCATGATTCACTGCTTTCTCACATGCTTTGCAAAACAGCACACAGTTGTCTGTAGAGAATATATCACTCCCGTACACTCTCACCAAATCGTTCAGTTTTTTACAAGGCATTGACTTGACTTTAGGCATTTTGACGCTTGCAGGGGTAGATCCTACAGGAGCGGGGATGCAGACCTCTACAGGCAGGCCAAGTACAAGATGGCGCGGCTCTGTCCAGTCGCCGTCGTGGCAGCTCCGCGAAAACTGTGCGTATTTTTAACTTTCATGTTCCTTTTTAACTTATTTCTAAGTTCCAACTCCCTAGTACGAACAAAGTATGGCAGGGAAACCCTCTTAAATCTAAACCCTAGCTTAAACAGAGACTTTTTAAACGCTGTACTTACCGATCCAGCGTGGCCAGCAGAGATCAACAGAGGCTGCTGCAACAACAATGGGAGCGCGGCTACAAGGAAAACCCGGGGGGATTCGGAATAGGCTGAGAGCCCAAGCCTTTCGCCCACCTCTGCTCAGCATTCTTCTGGCGAACGTCCAGTCCCTGGAGAACAAGCTGGATGACCTCAGGGCGAGGGTCAGATTCCAGCGGGACATGAGGGCCTGCAACATCCTCTGCCTGACTGAAACATGGCTGACCTCGCTGATTCCGGATCAGGTAATCTGCCCAACCGAGTCCTTCACTGTCCACCGTGCTGACAGAACAGAAGCATCTGGGAAATCCAAGGGTGGAGGAGTCTGCTTCATAACCAATAACAACTGGTGCAACCCTGGAAATATCAAGATGCTTTCCCGTTCCTGCTCGCCGGACCTGGAGCACCTGACAATCTCATGCCGCCCATTCTATCTTCCCCGGGAGTTCGGCTCAGTGATCGTCACAGTTGTCTACATTCCACCGCATGCGGACACCGACGTGGCACTATCGGCCCTACACGATGTGTTATGTCGACATCAAAACAAGAGCCCGATGCGGCTATGGTGGTGGCTGGAGATTTTAATACATCAAATCTCAAGAAGATCATGCCGAACTTCTACCAACACATCACATGTGCCACAAGGGAGGAAAGAACATTGGACCACTGCTATACAACGTTCCGGAAGGGCTACAAGGCCTTCACTCCCTCCACTAGGAAAATCTGACCACGCTGCCATTTTCCTGCTGCCGGAGTATAAACAGAGGATAGTTCGGGAAGTGGTAAAGACGAGGGACGTAAAGCGGTTGTCCGACCAGTCAGAGGCCATGCTGCAAGATGCACTGACAGATGGTGACTGGAATATGTTCCAAGCAAGTTCCAGTGACGTCAGTGAGTTCGCGGAAGCGGTCACGGACTTCATCGCAACAATAACCGACAACATCGTGCCCACAGTACGCGTAAGCACCTTTCTGAATCAAAAACCCTGGGTGGACAGGTCCGTTCGTGTGGCCTTGAATGCTCGCACCGCTGCCTACAACTTGGGCCTGGCATCCGGAAATATGGATGTCTACAAGGCAGAGTCCTACCGACTGCGAAGGGCGGTGAAGGACGCAAAAAGGAGGTACAGAGAGAAGATGGAGTCACAGATGGAGCAGCAGGACACCAGACGCCTGTGGCAGGGGCTACGGACTGTAAGCAACTACCGGAGCAGCCCCCTCTCAACTGGACGTACTGGCACCTCCCTAGCCGATGACCCGAACTCCTTTTACGCTCGTTTCGAGAGGGGCAACATCATCCCAGGTCTGCTGACTAACGACAATACCGCCAGCATCCTGGCTATTGAAGCTGAAGGGAGGAATGTGCACACATTCTCTTTGTCCGAGCATGACGTGAGGAGGGCTCTAACACGGGTGAACACGAGGAAAGCTGTAGGCCCAGATGGCATCTCGGGGCGATTACTTGTCCTGTGCTATGGAACTAGCTCCGGTGCTCACTACAATATTCAATCTCTCCCTGGCCAAGTCCGCGGTACCTGCCTGCTTCAAAAGATCCATCATTGTATCTGTACCTAAAAATGCCTCCCCAGCCTGTCTGAATGACTACCGTCCGGTGGCCCTCACCTCGGTAGTCATGAAATGCTTTGAGAGGCTGGTCAAGAAACACATCTGTGCCTTCCTCCCTCGCAACATGAACCCGCTACAATTCGCATACCGTCCGAACAGATCCACGGACGATGCGGTCTCCCAGGTTCTGCACACCGCTCTCTCTCACCTTGACAGCCAGAAGAGGGGCTATGTGAGGATGCTGTTCATAGACTTCAGTTCAGCCTTCAACACGATAGTCCCCTCTAGACTAACCGAGAAGCTGCTGGAATTGTGGCTCAACACCCCCCTGTGTGACAGTAAAGTTAATCCCCGGTGAGATAGGAGTTTACAGTCCGAATGGCCTCTGGGAAGAAACTCCTTATCAACCTCTCCGTTCTCACAGCATGGCAACGGAGGCGTTTGCCTGACCGTAGCAGCTGGAACAGTCCGTTGCATGGGTGGAAGGGGTCTCCCATGATTTTATTGGCTCTGGAGTTACACCTCCTGATGTATAGTTCCTGCAGGGGGGCGAGTGAAGTTCCCATAGTGCGTTCGGCCGCCACTCCTCCCTCCTCCAATCATCGCGCGCTTGATCATCAGTCCCACCCCCACTGCCTCGCGGAAAGCGGAGATTTTAAAATGTGGATCACAAAAGCTTGGGGGGGGGATGTCCCCCACCTCTCAAAACATGTGGGGGGGACATGTCCCCTCCGGCCCCCCCGGGTTTTCCGCCCCTGCAGCAAATTATTCTTAATTACAAGAGGAAAACCCCCCGCTCCTTGGACCAACGACCTGACCGAGTTCTACTGTAGGTTCGATAAACAGAAACTTAACCCTGGTACCTCCACACCCCATCCCCAACCAACACTTCACACCTACTCACAACTTAACTCCAGTTTGAAAAGACTGGACCCTTCCACAATACTCCTCCTCAATCACCACTACACACCTAGTTAAAGCATGACTCCAGTCAGCAAAGACTGGACCCTTTCCCACATGCCCCTCTCCAATCACCACTTAATATCCACTACAGCCGGGTTTCGCCCCGGTGGTGTAAATTTTATTGTAAGATACGTTAATGCGGCAAAAAAGGCTGCTTTAGGCACTCCATCGTGAAAAAGGCATTATCTTCCTGAAATCATCAAAATAGGCATGAAAAGGCATTTACGGCAAATACTGGCTCTAGTTATCATATATGATAAAGAGGAAGGAATGAAAGAGTTTAAAGATTTGGAAGTGACAAAATAGATTCTGCTGTAGATTTAGAAGTAATAAAATTAATGCTTAACCTATCTCTTCCAACACTAGCAAGAGTACAGCACAATTACATGAATGTTTTTTGTTCTATGATATAAACAATCATAAAGATGCTCAGACAACTCTTTCTTACCCTACGCTACAGATTGTAATGTACAAACAATTAATCAACCAGGTCAAAAAACAAGCGTGCATGAATCTGCAAAAATAGCTCCTACAGCATAACCACATATGGGCAAACCTTTCCTCTATCGGAAGAACCTGTCAATCCTCTGATTTTAACCATATATGAAAAGGCAAGAGGCTGGACAATGCTCTGTAAGATAAAGAATTGCTGAATTGCTGATTATTAGGGTATAAATATATCTGATTGAACATTACCTCTCTGTGTGGAGAAAGAGAGACTCTGTAGTCTGTATTTTACATACTGTGAGAGTTGACTCCCACACCCTCCTGGCGAAATTAAGACGTTACTTTATTATTAACTTTTGTGTTGTCATCTGTTTGAAGCAAATTGAACCTTAACACTAGGACTCAGCACATCGGAGGGGCAAACCCAGAAAGGAGGAACATCAACCTACCCTTTAAAACCCCTTACCGGCTAGAAGTAGATCTCTTTCCCTGATGAAGCTACAGCGATAACGAAACTGGAAAATCGTTGCCCAGTCGGGAAGCTTTCGGCAAGTGGTCTCCGCAAGCTGGAAAAAAAACAAAGACTTGGTGAGCGCCTTGGTGTTAACCCTACTACGCTAGACAGAGAGACAGAGAGACAGAGAGACAGAGAGACAGAGAGACAGAGAGACAGAGAGACAGAGAGACAGAGACAGAGACAGAGACAGAGACAGAGACAGAGACAGAGACAGAGACAGACAGATAGTGAGACAGATAGAGAGAGACAGATATATAGAGAGAGACAGATAGCGAGACAGAGATATAGAGAGAGATATAGAGAGAGAGATATAGAGAGAGAGATATAGAGAGAGAGATATAGAGAGAGAGAGATATAGAGAGAGATATATAGAGTGAGAGGGATAGAGAGAGATAGAGAGGGGGATAGAGAGGGAAATAAAGGGATAGATAGGTATAGAAATATAGAAAATAGGTGCAGGAGTAGGCCATTCGGCCCTTCGAGCCTGCACCGCCATTCAATATGATCATGGCTGATCATCCAACTCAGTATCCTGTACCTGCCTTCTCTCCATACCCCCTGATGCCTTTAACCACAAGGGCCACATCGAACTCCCTCTTAAATATAGCCAATGAATTGGCCTCAACTACCTTCTGTGGCAGAGAATTCCAGAGATTCACCACTCTCTGGAACTCTCTCGGGAATTCACCACTCTCGGGTATAGAGAGAGTTAGAAAGAGATAGAGATAGATAGAGAGAGAGAGAGATAAATAGAGGGAGGGATAGAAAGAGAGAGAGGGGGGAAGAGAGAGAGGTGGGAAGGGAGAGTGGGGGAAGGGAGAGAGAGAGGGGGAAGGGAGAGAGAGAGGGGGAAGGGAGAGAGAGAGGGGGAATGGAGAGAGAGGGGGAATGGAGAGAGAGGGGGAATGGAGAGAGAGGGGGAATGGAGAGAGAGAGGGGGAGAGATAGGGAGAGAGGGCAAGAGAGAGCGAGAGAAAGAAAGAAATAGAGAGAGAGAAATGAAGAGAGAGAGAGAGAGAGGGAGAGAGAGAGGGAGAGAGAGAGAGGGAGAAAGAGAAATAGAGGGAATGATAGGGAGATAGATAGATATAGAGAGTAAGAGAGAGAAAGAGAGAAACAGAGAGAGAGACAGGGAGCGAGACAGAGAGCGCGAGACAGAGAGCGCGAGACAGAGAGCAAGCGAGAGATAGAGGGAGAAATAGAGGGAGAAATAGAGAGATAAGTAAGTAATTTTATTGGCCAAGTATTCACATACAAGGAATTTGCCTTGCAGTTCCACCCACAAGTAACAACATGACGTACAGTGACAGTTACTTGTTTATGTTTGGGTTTTTTGGGCCGAATGGCTTAATTCTGCTCCCATGACTCTCAATGAGACGTGGGAATCATTTCTTGACAGTGTAGAGCAAATACAGTTCTGCATTGAAGGGGTTAAAACATTGTACTTGTATTCAAGGCCCCCCGCCAGCTTTTTTTAATTTTTATTAGAAGCAATTGTACAAGGATAAGATGATCGGCATAAGAATTATACAATTATTGTACAGCTTCATTTTTAACCTTATAACCTAAATTTTTTTTTTTATGAAAAAAAAGGAAAACAAAGAAAGAAGGAAGAAAAGAATGAAGAGAAAAGAAATAAAATAGAAAGGGCAGGAAAAAGACCCCTAAACTACCAAAGCAGTGCAGAAGAAATAAGAAAAGATGGAGATATACCTCCGCCCCCTCCCCCTCACCTATCAAAGGCATCGATTTATTATGGGGAACAAGGAAATGGCAGATGAGTTGAACAGGTACTTTGGATCTGTCTTCACGAAGGAGGACACGAACAGTCTTCCTGATATAGTAGTGGCCAGAGGATCTGGGGCGACAGAGGAACTGAAGGAAATTCACATTAGGCAGGAAATGGTGTTGCATAGACTGATGGGACTGAAGGCTGATAAATCCCCAGGGCCTGATGGTCTGCATCCCAGGGTACTTAAGGAAGTGGCTCGAGAAATCGTGGATGCATTGGTGATATTCCTGTGGATTGGAGGGTAGATAAGGTTATCCCACTTTTTAAGAAAGGCAGGAGAGAGAAAATGAGGAATTATAGACCAGTTAGCCTGACATCGGTAGTGGGCAAGATGCTGGAGTCAATTATAAAAGCTGAGATAGCTGCACATTTGGATAGCAGTAACAGGATCGGTACGAGTCGGCATGGATTTACGATGGGGAAATCATGCTTGATTGATCTTCTGGAATTTTTTGAAGATGTAACTAGGAAAATGGACAAGGGAGAGCCAGTGGATGTAGTGTACCTGGACTTTCAGAAAGCATTTAATATGGTCCCCCATAGGAGATTAGTGGGTAAAATTAGGGCACATGGTATTGGGGGTAGAGTGCTGACATGGATAGAGAAGTGGTTGGCAGATAGGAAACAAAGAGTAGGGATTAACAGGTCCCTTTCAGAATGGCAGGCAGTGACTAGTGGGGTACCGCAAGGCTCGGTGCTGGGACTGCAGCTATTTACAATACACATCAATGATTTGGATTAAGGGATTCAAAGTAACATTAGCACATTTGCAGATGACACAAAGCTGGGTGGCGGTGTGAACTGTGAGGAGGATGCTATGAGAATGCAGGGTGACTTGGACAGGTTGGGGTAGTGGGCAGATGCATGGCAGATGACGTTTAATGCAGATAAATGTGAGGTTATCCACTTTGGTAGCAAAAACAGGAAAGCAGATTACTATCTAAATGGCGTCAAGTTGGGAAAAGGGGAAATACAACGGGATCTGAGGGTCCTTGTACTTCAGTCTATGAAAGTAAGCATGCAGGTACAGCAGGCAGTGAAGAAAGCGAATGGCATGTTGGCCTTTATAACAAGAGGAATCGAATATAGGAGCAAAGAAGTCCTTCTGCAGTTGTACAGAGCCCTAGTGAGACCACCCTGGAGCATTGTGTGCAGTTTTGGTCCCCTAATTTGAGGAAGGACATTCTTGCTATTGAGGAAGTGCAGCGTAGGTTTACAAGGTTAATTCCCGGGATGGCAGGACTGTCATATGCTGAGAGAATGGAGCAGCTGGGCTTGTACACTTTGGAGTTTAGAAGGATGAGAGGGGTTCTCATTGAAACATATAAGATTGTTAAGGGCTTGGACATGCTAGAGACAGGAAACATGTTTCCGATGTTGCGGGAGTCCAGAAACAGGGGCCACAGTTTAAGAATAAGGAGTAAGCCATTTAGAACGGAGACGAGGAAACACTCTTTCTCACAGAGTGGTGAGTGTGGAATTCTCTGCCTCAGAGGGCAGTGGAGGCTGGTTCTCTGAATGCTTTCAAGAGAGAGCTAGATTGGGCTCTTAAAAATAGCGGATCAGCGGATATGGGGAGAAGGCAGGAACGGGGTACTGATTGGGGATGATCAGCCATTATCACATTGAATGGCGGTGCTGGCTCGAAGGGCCAAATGGTCTACTCCCGCACCTATTGTATATGAGCGTTGTAAAAACAAGCCTAAAGGCTTTGTGTCTCAATACAAGGAGCATTCGTAATAAGGTGGATGAGTTGAATGTGCAGATAGCTATTAATGATTATGATATAGTTGGGATCACGGAGACATGGCTCCAGGGTGACCAATGCTAGGAGCTGAACATCCAGGGATATTCAATATTCAGGAGGGATAGACAGAAAGGAAAAGGAGGTGGGGTAGCGTTGCAGGTTAGAGAGGAGATTAACGCAATAGAAAGGAAGGACATTAGATTGGAGGATGTGGAATCGATATGGGTAGAGCTGCGAAACACTAAGGGGCAGAAACGCTAGTGGGAGTTGTGTACAGGCCACCTAACAGTAGTAGTGGAGTTGGGGATGGCATCAAACAGGAAATTAGAAATGCGTGCAACAAAGGTAAAACAATTATAATGGGTGACTTCAATCTACATATAGATTGGGTGAATCAAATTGGCAGGGGTGCTGAGGAAGAGGATTTCTTGGAATGTATGCAGGATAGTTTTCTAAACCAGCATGTAGAGGAACCAATGGGAGAGCAGGCTATTCTAGACTGGGTATTGAGTAATGAGGAAGAGTTCGTTAGCAGTCTTGTTGTGCGTGGGCAAGAGTGACCATAATACGGTTGAGTTCTTCATTGGGATGGAGAGTGACATTGTTAATTCAGAAACAAGGGTCCTGAACTTAAAGAAAGGTAACTTTGAGGGTATGAGACGTGAATTGGCCAAGATAGACTGGCAATTGATTCTAAAAGGGTTGACGGTGGATATGCAATGGAAGGCATTTAAAGAGTGCATGGATGAACTACAACAATTATTCATTCCAGTTTGGCAAAAAAATAAATCAGGGAAGGTAGTGCATCCGTGGATAACAAAGGAAATCAGGTATAGTAACAAAACAAAAGATGATGCATACAAATTAGCCAGAAAAAGCATCATACCAAAGGACTGGGAGAAATTCAGTCCAGCAGAGGAGGACAAAGGGCTTAATTAGGAAAGGGATAATAGATTATGAAAGAAAACTGGTAGGGAACATAAAAAAACTGACTGCAAACGTTTTTATAGATATGTGAAGAGAAAAAGATTAGTTCATACAAATGTAGGCCCCTTGCAGTCAGATACAGGTGAATTGATCATGGGGAACAAGGACATGGCAGACCAATTGAATAACTACTTTGGTTCTGTCTTCACTAAGGAAGACTTAAATAATCTGCCAGAAATAGCAGGGAACCGGGGGTCAAATGAGATGGAGGAACTGAGTGAAATCCAGGTTATCCGGGAAGTGGTGTTAGGTAAATTGAATGGATTAAAGGCCGATAAAACCTCAGGACCACATAGGCTGCATCCCAGAGTACTTAAGGAAGTAGCTCCAGAAATAGTGGATGCATTAGTAATATCTTTCAAAACTCTTTAGATTCTGGAGTAGTTCCTGAGGATTGGCGGGTAGCAAACGTAACCCTACTTTTTAAGAAGGGAGGGAGAGAGAAAACGGGGAATTACAGTCCATTAGTCTAACATCGGTAGTGGGGAAACTGCTAGTCAGTTATTAAAGATGGGATAGCAGCACATTTGGAAAGTGGTGAAATCATTGGCCGAAGTCAGCATGGATTTACGAAAGGTAAATCATGTCTGACGAATCTTATAGAATTTTTCGAGGATGTAACTAGTAGAGTGGATGAGGGAGAACCAGTGGATGTGTTATATCTGGACTTTCAGAAGGCTTTCGACAAGGTCCCACATAAGAGATTATTATACAAACTTAAAACACATTTCAGTATTGATGTGGATAGAGAACTGGCTGGCAGACAGGAAGCAAAGAGTAGGAGTAAACGGGTCCTTTTCAGAATGGCAGCCAGTGACTAGTAGGGTGCCACAAGGCTCAGTGCTGGGACCCCAGAGGCTGGGTGAGTGGGCAAATGCATGGCAGATGCAGTATAATGTGGATAAATGTGAGGTTATCCACTTTGGTGGCAAAAACTGGAAAGTAGACAATTATCTGAATGGTGGCCGATTTGGAAAAGGGGAGATGCAACGAGACCTGGGTGTCATGGTACACCAGTCGTTGAAAGTAGGCATGCAGGTGCAGCAGGCAGTGAAGAAAGCGAATGGTATGTTAGCATTCATAGCAAAAGGATTTGAGTAGAGGAGCAGGGAGGTTCGACTGCAGTTGTAACAGGGTCTTGGTGAGACCACACCTGGAGTATTGCGTGCAGTTTTGGTCTCCTAATCTGAGGAAGGACATTCTTGCCATAGCGGGAGTACAGAGAAGGTTCACCAGACCGATTCCTGGGATGTCAGGACTTTCATATGAAGAAAGACTGGATAGACTCGGCTTGTACTCGCTAGAATTTAGAAGATTGAGGGGGGATCTTACAGAAACTTACAAAATTCTTAAGGGGTTGGACAGGCTAGATGCAGGAAGATTGTTCCCGTTGTTGGGGAAGTCAAGAACAAGGGGTCACAGTTTAAGTATAAGGGGGAAATCTTTTAGGACCGAGATGAGAAAAACATTTTTCACAGAGAGTGGTGAATCTCTGGAATTCTCTGCCACAGAAGGTAGTTGAGGCCAGTTCATTGTCTATATTTAAGAGGGAGTTAGATGTGGCCCTTGTGGCTAAAGGGATCAGGGGTTATGGAGAGAAGGCAGGTACAGGATACTGAGTTGGATGATCAGCCATGATCATATTGAATGGCGGGGCAGGTTCGAAGGGCCAAATGGCCTACTCCTGCACCTTGTTTCTATGTTTCTATGAATGCGCGATATAAGAAGTAAAGTAGATGAGCTTGCGGTTAGAGGTTGGTAGATATGACATTGTGGGGATTACTGAGACGTGGCTGCAGGAGGATCGGGACTGGGAACTTAATATTCAGGGTTATACATCCTATAGAAAGGACAGGCAGGCGGGCAGAGGAGTGGGGGGGGGGGGGGGGGTGTAGCTGCTGGTGAGGGATGGAATTCAGTCCCTTGCGAGGGAAGACATAGGGACTGACGAGGTAGAGTCACTGTGGATTGAGTTGAGGAATTGTACAAGGCAAGACACTAATTGGTGTTTTGTACAGACCCCCAAATAGTCGCCCGGATGTAGGGTGTAAGTTGCAGCAGGAGTTAAAACTGGCATGTAACAAAGGTAATGCCACTGTGGTGATGGGGGATTTCAATATGCAGGTAGACTTGGAAAATCTGGTTGGTTCAGGAACCCAAGAAAGAGAGTTTGTAAAGTGCCTCCGAGATAGGTAGCAAGGTGAAAAGTAAAAGTGGCAGGCAGACAAAACCAGGACAAAAATCAGAAAGGGCCACTTTCCAACATAATTGAATAAGGGGTAAGAGTGTTGTAAAAACAAGCCTGAAGGCTTTGTGTCTCAATGCAAGGAGCATTCGTAATAAGGTGGAAGAGTTGAATGTGCAGATAGCTATTAATGACTACGATATAGTTGGGATCACGGAGACCAAGGCTGGGAGCTGAACATCCAGGGGTATTCAATATTCAGGAAGGATAGAGAGAAAGGAAAAGGAGGTGGGGTAGCGTTGCTGATTAGAGAGGAGATTAACGCAATGGAAAGGAAGGACATTAGTTTGGAGGATGTGGAATCGGTATGGTTAGAGCTGCGAAACACTAAGCGGCAGAAAACGCTGGTGGGAGTTGTGTACAGGCCACCTAACAGTAGTAGTGAAGTTGGAGATGGTATCAAACAGGAAATTAGAAATGCATGCGACAAAGGCAAAACAGTTATAATGGGTGACTTCAATCTACATATAGATTGGGTGAATCAAATTGGCAGGGGTGCTGAGGAAGAGGATTTCTTGGAATGTATGCGGGATAGTTATCTAAATCAACATGTAGAGGAACCAACGAGAGAGCAGGCTATTTTAGACTGGGTATTGAGTAATGAGGAAGGGTTAGTTAGCAGTCTTGTTGAACATGCCCCCTTGGGTAAGAGTGACCATAATATGGTTGAGTTCTTCATTAGGATGGAGAGTGACATTGTTAATTCAGAAACAATGGTTCTGAACTTAAAGAAAGGTAACTTTGAGGGTATGAGACGTGAATTGTCCAAGATTGACTGGCAATTAATTCTAAAAGGGTTGAAGGTGGATATGCAATGGAAGACATTTAAAGACTGCATGGATGAACTACAAAAATTGTTCATCACAGTTTGGCAAAAGAATAAATCAGGGAAGGTAGTGCATCCGTGGTTAACAAGGGAAATCAGGGATAGTATCAAAGCGAAGGATGATGCGTACAAATTAGCCAGAAAAAGCAGCATACCGAAGGACTGGGAGAAATTCAGAGACCAGCAGAGGAGGACAAAGTGCTTAATTAGGAAAGGAAAAATAGATTATGAAAGAAAACTGGCAGGGAACATAAAAACTGCCTGCAAAAGTTTTTATAGATATATGAAAAGAAAGAGATTAGTTAAAACAAATGTAGGTCCCTTGCAGTCAGAAACAGGTGAGTTGATCATGGGGAACAAGGACATGGCGGACCAATTGAATAACTACTTTGGTTCCGTCTTCACTAAGGAAGACATAAATAATCTGCCGGAAATAGCAGGGGACCGTGGATCAAAGGAGTTGGAGGAATTGAGTGAAATCCAGGTTAGCCGGGAAGTGGTGTTGGGTAAATTGAATGGGTTAAAGGCCGATAAATCCCCAGGGCCAGATAGGCTGCATCCCAGAGTACTTAAGGAAGTAGCTCCAGAAATAGTGGATGCATTAGTAATAATCTTTCAAAACTCTTTAGATTCTGGAGTAGTTCCTGAGGATTGGCGGGTAGCAAACGTAACCCCACTTTTTAAGAAGGGAGGGAGAGACTTACAGACCAGTTAGTCTAACATCGGTAGTGGGGAAACTGCTAGAGTCAGTTATTAAAGATGGGATAGCAGCACATTTGGAAAGTGGTGAAATCATTGGACAAAGTCAGCATGGATTTACAAAAGGTAAATCATGTCTGACGAATCTTATAGAATTCTTCGAGGATGTAACTAGTAGCGTGGATAGGGGAGAACCAGTGGATGTGGTGTATCTGGACTTCCAGAAGGCTTTCGACAAGGTCCCACATAAGAGATTAGTATACAAACTTAAAGCACACGGCATTGGGGGTTCAGTATTGATGTGGATAGAGAACTGGCTGGCAAACAGGAAGCAAAGAGTAGGAATAAACGCGTCCTTTTCACAATGGCAGGCAGTGACTAGTGGGGTACCGCAAGGCTCAGTGCTGGGACCCCAGCTATTTACAATATATATTAATGATCTGGATGAGGGAATTGAAGGCAATATCTCCAAGTTTGCAGATGACACTAAGCTGGGAGGCAGGGTTAGCTGTGAGGAGGATGCTAGGAGACTGCAAGGTGACTTGGATAGGCTGGGTGAGTGGGCAAATGTTTGGCTGATGCAGTATAATGTGGATAAATGTGAGGTTATCCATTTTGGTGGCAAAAACAGGAAAGCAGACTATTATCTAAATGGTAGCCGATTAGGAAAAGGGGAGATGCAGCGAGACCTGGGTGTCATGGTACACCAGTCATTGAAAGTAGGCATGCAGGTGCAGCATGCAGTGAAGAAAGCGAATGGTATGTTAGCTTTCATAGCAAAAGGATTTGAGTATAGGAGCAGGGAGGTTCTACTGCAGTTGTACAGGGTCTTGGTGAGACCACACCTGGAGTATTGCGTACAGTTTTGGTCTCCAAATCTGAGGAAGGACATTATTGCCATAGAGGGAGTGCAGAGAAGGTTCACCAGACTGATTCCTGGGATGTCAGGACTGTCTTATGAAGAAAGACTGGATAGACTTGGTTTATACTCTCTAGAATTTAGGAGATTGAGAGGGGATCTTATAGAAACTTACAAAATTCTTAAGGGGTTGGACAGGCTAGATGCAGGGAGATTGCTCCCGATGTTGGGGAAGTCCAGGACAAGGGGTCACAGCTTAAGGATAAGGGGGAAATCCTTTAAAACCGAGATGAGAATAAATTTTTTCACACAGAGAGTGGTGAATCTCTGGAACTCTCTGCCACAGAGGGTAGTCGAGGCCAGTTCATTGGCTATATTTAAGAGGGAGTTAGATGTGGTCCTTGTGGCTAAGGGGATCAGAGGGTATGGAGAGAAGGCAGGTACGGGATACTGAGTTGGATGATCAGCCATGATCATATTGAATGGCGGTGCAGGCTCGAAGGGCCGAATGGCCTACTCCTGCACCTAATTTCTATGTTTCTATGAGATGGATTCTTAGAGCAGCTTGTAATGGAGCCGCCCAGAGAAAAGGCAATTCTGGATTTAGTGTTGTCCAATGAACCAGATATGATACGAGAACTCAAGGTAAAGGAATCGCTTGGAGGTAGTGATCATAATATGATTAGTTTTAATCTGCAATTTGAGAAGGAGAACTGCAATTTGAGAAACAGAGTCCCGAAAGCCATTGGAGAGGTCGCAGAGGGAGGAGCTACAACCGAGCGGTAAGCGTTAAACTCGAGCGTGGGGCTTGTTGCTTACAGAGGCCCGAGAGCCGTTGGAGAGGTCACAGAGTGAGGAGTGGCACCCAAATATGTAACGTTCCAACGTCCCATTCGCACTTCAAAAACAAGTGGGTTTGAGAAAGCCGCTGATTGGTGGAAGCTGGCAAGAGGGAGCAGCTGATTGAGAGTCAGATCCCTGCTGATTGTATTGTACTGTACTTTGTATTGTATTGTACTGTACTTTGTATTGTACATTGTATTGTATTGTACTTTGTATTGTACATTGTATTGTATTGTACTTTGTATTGTATTGTACTTTGTATTGTATCCTAGGTAAGAGGGGAGTATGAGGGCCAGGGCAGTTTACTGTTCTGGATGTCAGATGTGGGAGGTCAAGGAATCTGATAGCCTTCCAGACGTTCACATCTGTGCCAGGTGCGTCGAGATGGGGCTCCTAAGGGACCGTATTAGGAACCTGGAGCAGCCGCTCAATGACTTCTGTCTGGTCAGGGAGAGCGAAGAAGTCATTGAGAGGAGTTACAGAGAGGCTGTCACTCCAAGACCACAGGAGGCAGGTAAGTGGGTCACGGTTGGGAGGGGCAAGGGGCACAGGCAGGGACTAGAGAGTACCCCGGTGGCTGTACACATTGACAATGTGCTCCTGTTTGAGCACTGTTGGGGGGGACACAGCCAACCTGGGGGTAGCGACAGTGGCCGGGCCTCCGGTACAGAGACCGGTCCTGTTGCTCAGAAGGGTAAGGAAAAGAAGAGGAGGGCATTAGTAATAGGGGACTCTATAGTTAGGGGGTCAGACAGGCGATTCTGTAGATGCAGTCGGGAGACCCGGATGGTAGTTTGCCTCCCTGGTGCCAGGGTTTGGGATGTGTCTGAAGGTGTCCAAGATATCCTGAAATGGGAGGGAGAGGAGCCCGAGGTCGTGGTACATATAGGTACCAATGACATAGGTAGAAAAAGAGAAGAGGTCCTGAAAGGAGAATTTAGGGAGTTAGGAGGAGAGTTAAAGAGAAGGACCACAAAGGTAACAATCTCGGGAATACTGCCTATGCCACGCGACAGTGAGAGTAGGAATGGAGCGAGGTGGAGGATAAATGCTTGGCTGAAGGACTGGTGCAGAGGGCAGGGATTCAAGTTTCTGGATCAATGGGACCTCTTTTGGGGAAGGTGCGACCTGTACAAAAAGGAGGGGTTGCACTTGAACCCGAGGGGGACCAATATCCTGGCAGGGAGATTTGCAAAGGCTACTGGGGAGACTTTAAACTAGAACGGTTGGGGGGAGGGACTCAAATAGAGAAAGCTAGTAGACAGTGTGTGAGGCAGGAGGCAGAGAAGGGAAGCACTGAGACTCAACATGTAGGGGGGGGAAAGAAGAAAACAATAATAAACAGAGAATAAGAGGTGGTGGGATCTTAAATGTGTGAGCGTAGAGACAGAGGGGGGTAAAACGGGGGTGGAAGCAATAGGTAGCAAGGTGAAAAGTAAAAGTGGCAGGCAGACAAATCATGGGCAAAAATCAAAAAGGGCCACTTTTCAACATAATTGTATAAGGGGTAAGAGCGTTGTAAAAACAAGCCTGAAGGCTTTGTGTCTCAATGCAAGGAGCATTCGTAATAAGGTGGATGAGTTGAATGTGCAGATAGCTATTAATGATTATCATATAGTTGGGATCACGGAGACATGGCTCCAGGGTGACCAAGGCTGGGAGCTGAACATCCAGGGATATTCAATATTCAGGAGGGATAGACAGAAAGGAAAAGGAGGTGGGGTAGCGTTGCTGGTTAGAGAGGAGATCAACGCAATGGAAAGGAAGAACATTAGCTTGGTGGATGTGGAATCGATATGGGTAGAGCTGCGAAACACTAAGGGGCAGAAAACGCTGGTGGGTGTTGTGTACAGGCCACCTAACAGTAGTAGTGGAGTTGGGGATGACATCAAACAGGAAATTAGAAATGCGTGCAACAAAGGTAAAACAGATATAATGGGTGACTTCAATCTACATATAGATTGGGTGAATCAAATTGGCAGGGGTGCTGAGGAAGAGGATTTCTTGGAATGTATGCGGGATAGTTTTCTAAACCAACATGTAGAGGAACCAACGAGAGAGCAGGCTATTCTAGACTGGGTATTGAGTAATGAGGAAGGGTTAGTTAGCAGTCTTGTTGTGCGTGCCCCCTTGGGCAAGAGTGACCATAATATGGTTGAGTTCTTCATTAGGATGGAGAGTGACATTGTTAATTCAGAAACAATGGTTCTGACCTTAAAGAAAGGTAACTTTGAGGGTATGAGACGTGAATTGGCCAAGATTGACTGGCAATTAATTCTTAAAGGGTTGACGGTGGATATGCAATGGAAGGCATTTAAAGACTGCATGGACGAACTACAAAAATTGTTCATCCCAGTTTGGCAAAAAGAATAAATCAGGGAAGGTAGTGCATCCGTGAATAACAAAGGAAATCAGGGATAGTATCAAAGCAAAAGATGAAGCGTATAAATTAGCCAGAAAAAGCAGCCTACCAGAGGACTGGGAGAAATTCAGAGACCAGTAGAGGAGGACAAAGGGCTTAATTAGGAAAGGGAAAATAGATGATGAAAGAAAACTGGCAGGGAACATAAAAACTGACTGCAAAAGTTTTTATAGATATGTGAAGAGAAAGAGATTAGTTAAAGCAAATGTAGGTCCCTTGCAGTCAGAAACAGGTGAATAGATCATGGGGAACAAGGATATGGCGGACCAATTGAATAACTACTTTGGTTCCATCTTCACTAAGGAAGACATAAATAATCTTCCGGAAATAGCAAGGGATCGCGGGTCAAAGGAGATGGAGGAACTGAGTGAAATCCAGGTTAGTCAGGAAGTGGTGTTGGGTAAATTGAATGGATTAAAGGCCGAAAAATCCCCAGGGGCAGATAGGCTGCATCCCAGAGTACTTAAGGAAGTAGCTCCAGAAATAGTGGATGCATTAGTGATAATTTTTCAAAACTCTTTAGATTCTGGAGTAGTTCCTGAGGATTGGAGGGTAGCTAATGTAACCCCACTTTTTAAAAAGGGAGAGAGAAAACGGGGAATTACAGACCAGTTAGTCTAACATCGGTAGTGGGGAAACTACTAAAGTCAGTTATTAAAGATGGGATAGCAGCACATTTGGAAAGTGGTGAAATCATTGAACAAAGTCAGCATGGATTTACGAAAGGTAAATCATGTCTGACGAATCTTATAGAATTTTTCGAGGATGTAACTAGTAGTGTGCATAAGGGAGAACCAGTGGATGTGTGATATCTGGACTTTCAGAAGGCTTTCGACAAGGTCCCACATAAGAGATTAGTATACAAACTTAAAGCACACGGTATTGGGGGTTCAGTATTGATGTGGATAGAGAACTGTCTGGCAAACATGAAGCAAAGAGTAGGAGTAAACAGGTCCTTTTCACAATGGCAGGCAGTGACTAGTGGGGTACCGCAAGGCTCAGTGCTGGGACCCCAGCGATTTGGTGGAAGCTAGCAAGAGGGAGCAGCTGATTGGGAGTCAGATCCCTGCTGATTGTATTGGATTGTACTTTGTATTGTACTTTGTACTGTATTGTACATTGTATTGTATTGTACATTGTATTGCATTGTACTTTGTATTGTATCCTGGGTAAGAGGGGTGTATGAGGGCCAGGGCAGTTTACTGTTCTGGATGTCAGATGTGGGAGGTCAAGGAATCTGATAGCCTTCCAGACGTCCACATCTGTGCCAGGTGCATCGAGATGAGGCTCCTAAGGGACCTTATTAGGAACCTGGAGCAGCCGCTCAATGACTTCTGTCTGGTCAGGGAGAGCGAAGAAGTCATTGAGAGGAGTTACAGAGAGGTGGTCACTCCAAGACCACAGGAGGCAGACAAGTGGGTAACGGTTGGGAGGGGCAAGGGGCAGAGGCAGGGACTAGAGAGTACCCCGGTGGCTGTACACCTTGACAATAAGTACTCCTGTTTGAGCACTGTTGGGGGGGGACAGCCTACCTGGGGGTAGAAACAGCGGCCGGGCCTCCGGCACAGAGACCGGTCCTGTTGCTCAGAAGGGTAAGGAAAAGAAGAGGAGGGCATTAGTAATAGGGGACTCTATAGTTCGGGGGTCAGACAGGCGATTCTGTGGATGCAGTCCGGAGACCCGGATGGTAGTTTGCCTCCCTGGTGCCAGGGTTTGGGATGTGTCTGAAGGTGTCCAAGATATCCTGAAATGGGAGGGAGAGGAGCCCGAGGTCGTGGTACATATAGGTACCAATGACATAGGTAGAAAAAGAGAAGAGGTCCTGAAAGGAGAATTTAGGGAGTTAGGAGGAGAGTTAAAGAGAAGGACCAAAAAGGTAACAATCTCGGGAATACTGCCTATGCCACGCGACAGTGAGAGTAGGAATGGAGCGAGGTGGAGGATAAATGCGTGGCTGAAGGACTGGTGCAGAGGGCAGGGATTCAAGTTTCTGGATCATTGGGACCACTTTTGGGGAAGGTGCGACCTGTACAAAAAGGACGGGTTGCACTTGAACCCGAGGGGGACCAATATCCTGGCGGGGAGATATGCAAAGGCTACTGGGGAGACTTTAAACTAGAACGGTTTGGGGGAGAGACTCAAATAGAGAAAGCTAGTAGACAGTGTGTGAGGCAGGAGGCAGAGAAGGGAAGCACTCAGACTCAACATGTAGGGGGGAAAGAAGAAAACAATAATAAACAGAGAATAAGAGGTGGTGGGGTTCTTAAATGTGTGAACAGAGAGACAGAGGGAGGTAAAATGGGGGTGGAAGCAATAGGTAGCAAGGTGAAAAGTAAAAGTGGCAGGCATACAAATCATGGGCAAAAATCAGAAAGGGCCACTTTTCAACATAATTGTATAAGGGGTAAGAGCGTTGTAAAAACAAGCCTGAAGGCTTTGCGTCTCAATGCAAGGAGCATTCGTAATAAGGTGGATGAGTTGAATGTGCAGATAGCTATTAATGATTATGATATAGTTGGGATCACGGAGACATGGCTCCAGGGTGATCAAGGCTGGGAGCTGAACATCCAGGGATATTCAATATTCAGGAGGGATAGACAGAAAGGAAAAGGAGGTGGGGTAGCATTGCTGGTTAGAGAGGAGATTAACGCAATAGAAAGGAAGGACATTAGCTTGGAGGATGTGGAATCGATATGGGTAGAGCTGCGAAACACGAAGGGGCAGAAAAGGCTAGTGGGTGTTGTAAACAGGCCACCTAACAGTAGTAGTGAAGTTGGGGATGGCATCAATCAGGAAATTAGAAATGCGTGCAACAAAGCTAAAACAGTTATAATGGGTGACTTCAATCTCCATATAGATTGGGTGAATCAAATTGGCAGGGGTGCTGAGGAAGAGGATTTCTTGGAATGTATGCGGGATAGTTTTCTAAACCAACATGTAGAGGAACCAACGAGAGAGCAGGATATTCTAGACTGGTTATTGAGTAATGAGGAAGGGTTAGTTAACAGTCTTGTTGTGCGTGCCCACTTGGGCAAGAGTGACCATAATATGGTTGAGTTCTTCATTAGGATGGAGTATGAGACGTGAATTGGCCAAGATTGACTGGCAATTAATTCTTAAAGGGTTGACGGTGGATATGCAATGGAAGGCATTTAAAGACTGCATGGACGAACTACAAAAATTGTTCATCCCAGTTTGGCAAACGAATAAATCAGGGAAGGTAGTGCATCCGTGAATAACAAAGGCTCGAAGGGCCGAATGGCCTACTCCTGCACCTATTTTCTATGTATCTATGTAAATCGGAAGTGGCAGTGATGCAGTTGAACAAAGGGGACTATGAAGGCATGAGAGGGGAGCTGGCCAAGGTGGACAGGAAAGGGATCCTAGCAGGAATGACGGTGGAACAGCAATGGCAGGAATTTATCGGCATAATCCGGAAGACACAGGATAATTTCATTCCAAAAAGGAAGAAAGATTCTAAGGGGAGTAGGAGGCAACTGTGGCTGACAAGAGAAGTTAGGGATAGAATAAAACTAAAAGAAAAGATGTATAACACAGCAAAGAGTAGCCGGAAGCCAGAGGATTGGGAAACTTCCATGGGACAACAGAAGGAAACAAAACGGGCAATACGGGCTGAAAAGATGAAGTACGAAGGGAAGCTGGCCAGGAATATAAAGAAGGACGGTAGAAGCTTCTTTAGATGCGTTAAGGGAAAAAGAATAGCAAAGTCAAATGTGGGTCCCTTGAAGGCAGACACGGGTGAAATTATTATGGGCAACAAGGAAATGGCAGAAGAGTTGAATAGGTACCTCGGATCTGTCTTCACTAAGGAAGACACAAACAATCTCCCAGATGTACTGGAGGACATGGGATCTAAGGGGGTAGAGGAACTGAAAGAAATTTTCATTTGGCGAGAAATAGTATTGGGTAGGCTAATGGGACTGAAGGATGATAAATCCCCTGGGCCTGATGGTCTGCATCCCAGGGTCCTCAGGGTGGTGGCTCTAGAAATAGTGGACGCATTGGTGATCATTTTCCAATGTTCAATAGATTCAGGATCAGTTCCTGTGGATTGGAGGATAGCTAATGATATCCCACTTTTCAAGAAAGGAGCGAGAATGAAAACGGGGAATTACAGACAGTTAGCCTGACTTCGGTGGTGGGAAAGATGTTATTAAAATTATTAAAGAAGTAATAATGGGGCATTTGGATAGCAGTAAAATGATTAGCCCAAGTCAACATGGATTTATGAAAGGGAAATCATGCTTGACTAATCTTCTGGAATTTTTTTGAGGTTGTGGCAAGTAAAATGGATGAAGGGGTGCCAGTGGATGTAGTGTATCTAGACTTTCAGAAGCCTTTGATAAGGTCCCGCACAGGAGACTGGTGACTAAAATTAGAGCACATGATATTGGGGGAAGGGTGTTGACATGGATAGAAAATTGGTTGGCAGACCGGAAGCAAAGAGTAGGAGTGAACGGGTCCTTTTCAGAATGGCAGGCAGTGGCGAGTGGAGTGCCGCAAGGCTCGGTGTTGGGGCCGCAACTGTTTACCATATATATTAATGATTTGGAAGAGGGAATTAGGAGCAACACTAGCAAGTTTGCGGATGACACAAAGTTGGGTGGCAGTGTGAACTGTAAAGAGGATGTTAGGAGGTTGCAGGGTGACCTGGACGGTTTGAGTGAGTGGGCAGATGCGTGGCAAATGCAGTATAATATAGATAAATGTGAGGTTATCCACTTTGGCGGTAAAAGCAAGGGGGCAGATTATTATCTCAATGGGGTTAGGCTAGGTAAGGGGGAGGTGCAGCGAGACCAGGGCATCGTTGTACACCAGTCACTGAAAGTTGGCGTGCAGGTACAGCAGGCAGTGAAGAAAGCTAATGGAATGTTGGCCTTCATAACAAGAGGATTTCAGTATAGGAGTAAAGAGGTTCTTCTGCAGTTGTATAGGGCTCTGGTGAGACCACATCTAGAGGATTGTGTACAGTTTTGGTCTCCTAATTTGAGGAAGGACATCCTTGTGATTGAGGCAGTGCAGCGTAGGTTCACGAGATTGATCCCTGGGATGGCGGGACTGTCATATGAGGAAAGATTGAAAAGACTAGGCTTGCTTTCACTGAAGTTTAGAAGGATGAGGGGTGATCTTATAGAAACATATAAAATTATAAAAGGACTGGACAAGCTAGATGCAGGAAAAATGTTCTCAAAGTTGGGCGAGTCCAGAACCAGGGGCTACCGTCTTAGAATAAAGGGGAGGTTATTTAAGACTATGGTGAGAAAAAACTTTTTCACCCAGAGAATTGTTAATTTATGGAATTACCTGCCACAGAGGGCAGTGGAGGTCAAGTCACTGAATGGATTTAAGAGAGTTAGATAGAGCTCTAGGGGGTAATGGAGTCAAGGGATATGGGGAGAAGGCAGGCACGGGTTATTGATAGGGAACGAGAGAGAGAGGGAGAGAGGGGGAGGGGGAGGGGGAGGGGGAGAGGCAGTGGGAGGGGAGGGGAGGGGGAGGGGCAGGGGGAGGGTAGGGGGAGGGGGAGGGGGAGGGGGAGGGGGAGGGGGAGAGGCAGGCGGAATTTTGTCGGAACATCCTCCGTATTCAAAGGAAAACACCAACAAACGCATGTAGGGCGGAACTAGGCCGATACCCACTGATAATAAATATCCAGAAAAGAGCACTACATTTTTTGAATCACCTTAAATCTGGCCCCCCAGATACGCTCCAGTTTAAAGCCCTTCAAACACAAGAGGGGAACCCAGAAAAGAGTTCCCTGTGTCAGTTGGTACTGAGACTAACTACCCCTATTCAGTTAAACCCTATCCAGTTAAACCCTGACTGGCCTCAGATCAATACTGACCCCCATTCACCAGTTAGAGTGAACCAAATTATCAAACAATGTAAAGAAACGTACTTGGAACATTGGGATAAAGAAACCAAAAGCCAAAGCAGATTAGAATGTTACTGTGCCCTAAAAAGAGATTATAAATTGTCAGACTATCTCTCAACTGTTAAGAGACATAAAGCAGAGACAGACCCTCACCAAATACAGGTTAAGTGACCACTATTTGGCAGTTGAAAAAGGAAGACCAAGAGAAAACAGAATATGCGGCCACTGTTTGACAGATGAGGTTGAAACAGAGGTCCACTTCCTCCTAAAATGCAAAAAATTTGACAAAACAAGGAAAGCATACTTTGACAAACTCAGTGTGGCAACCCCTGATTTTAAAGAACTAGATGATACATCACAACTAAGAATAATCCTTGGCGAAGGAAATACGGCACAACTTGGAGCACAATACGTAACAGCATGCCATAACCTGAGAGGCGGTGAATGACCAACATGCACATATGTACGCACACACTAATTGACATTAACTAACACTATGAAATTAATATTGAATTGCTAAACTTGCTATTGTGTTGTACTGCTTACAGCTGCAAGAACGTGTAGCAATCAATAAAGGGCTATAGGCCTATTGCGAGTTTATGTACAGGGACATATCTATCCATGCACTGTATACTTGTATTTATACTTATGCATTTTAAACATGTATGTCATGTTTTATACTTTGGCAATATAACAATGTTTTTTTTATCATGCCAATAAAGTTTTTAAATTGAGTTGAAAAAATTGAATTGATAGACAGCGACAGACAGACAGAGATAGACAGAGAAACAGAGAGACAGAGCGAGAGACAGAGAGAGAGAGAGAGAGAGGGATAGGGAGAGAGAGAGGGGGAGAGAGAGGGATAGGGAGAGAGAGAGGGGGAGAGAGAGAGATAGGGAGAGAGAAAGGGAGTGAGAAGGATAGGGAGAGAGAGGGATAGGGAGAGAGAGAGAGGGATAGGGAGAGAGATATAGATATTGAGATAGATACAGATAGATGGATAGAGTGAGGGATCGGTAGAGAGAGAGGTAGAGAGAGAGGTAGAGGGGGAGGTAGAGGGGCAGGTAGAGGGGCAGGTAGAGGGGGAGGTAGAAATAGAGAGAGAGATAAATAGAGGGATAGAGATAGAGATATAGAGAGAAAGAGATAGAGAGGTAGATAGAGAGACAGACAGAGAGAGATAGAAAGAGAGAGGTCTGTAATCATTATCCCGCAGTCGTTATTTACTATAGGGGGGTTGTACGTAAGGTCACTGGGTCATAGGGCTTGACACACGGAGCCGCTCAATCCATCTGGAAGTCATCGCAGCTTCCGGTATATGTTATTAATACAAGAAACGCGTACTTTCCTACCTGTTAAAAACCACCAAAATGTTGAATTTTTCTGTAATAAATGTGGAAGTCGGGGTAAGTGTGAGAGACATGTACCCAACTTCAGAATTCCAAAAGTGAAGCGAAATGAAGGAAAAGAGAAGCGATAGTTGAAGGGACAACAACAACTTAAGTGCTTGGTGAACATTGGCTATGCAGATATCGTGATTGAAAATATTGGGAATTATCGCGTTTGCTCACTGCATTTCATCAACAGTAAGGCATTATTTGTGTTTTTCTTGATTCCTTTGGTATCTAAAAAGTCTCAGAAGTGATAAATCTGGCTCTAAATTTTGCTTCAGAGGCGTTTTCTTTTTGTATGTAAAAACCCACTTGAGAACCATGGGCGAATTTAAAATTTACAGCCAGATTTATCCCTTCTGAGACTTTTTAGATGCCAAAGGAATCAAGAAAAAACACAAATAATTACTTAGTTGATGAAATGCAGTGAGCAAACGGCCAATGTTCGCCAAGCACTCTGGCTGTTGTTCATAGCAAAAGGATTTGAGTATAGGAGCAGGGAGGTTCTACTGCAGTTGTACAGGGTCTTGGTGAGACCACACCTGGAGTATTGCGTACAGTTTTGGTCTCCAAATCTGAGGAAGGACATTATTGCCATAGAGGGAGTGCAGAGAAGGTTCACCAGACTGATTCCTGGGATGTCAGGACTGTCTTATGAAGAAAGACTGGATAGACTTGGTTTATACTCTCTAGAATTTAGGAGATTGAGAGGGGATCTTATAGAAACTTATAAAATTCTTAAGGGGTTGGACAGGCTAGATGCAGGAAGATTTTTCCCGATGTTGGGGAAGTCCAGGACAAGGGGTCACAGCTTAAGGATAAGGGGGAAATCCTTTAAAACCGAGATGAGAAGAACTTTTTTCACACAGAGAGTGGTGAATCTCTGGAACTCTCTGCCACAGAGGGTAGTCGAGGCCAGTTCATTGGCTATATTTAAGAGGGCGTTAGATGTGGCCCTTGTGGCTAAGGGGATCAGAGGGTATGGAGAGAAGGCAGGTACGGGATACTGAGTTGGATGATCAGCCATGATCATATTGAATGGCGGTGCAGACTCGAAGGGCCGAATGGCCTACTCATGCACCTAATTTCTATGTTCTATGTTTCTATGAGAACTGCTGTAGATTTGGGAGCAACAGCAGCAGGAGTTTAGCAAGAGATACGACTGATTGGCTCTAGCCCAAGTGGGAGGTGAGAAGTGAGTCAGTGCTGTGAAAACAGTTGAAAACTGAGGAATTTGGTTTGTAAATTGGTAAATCAGGCAATTTATCAGTCAATTTAAGCAAGGCGGCTCTTAGCGAGCGGCAGTGAGTGAGCGGCTTTGTGAGGGAAGTGTGAGTCTTTGGCTCGAGAGTCTTTGGCGAGGAGGCGAAAGAAGGAGATGTCAGGCATGCTGATTCAGTGCGATGCTTGCAGTATGTGGGAGGTCAAGGACACCGCTAGTGCCTCTGGCTGCTACAAATGCGAGAAGTGCATCCAGGTAGAGCTCCTGAAGGGCCGTGTTGGGGAACTGGAGAAGCAAGTGGATGACCTCCGGTTCGTCCGAGAAACGGAGTCGTTCCTCGACAAGTCCTACAGTACGATTGTTACACCTAAGGTACTGGAAGAGAGAAGGTGGGAGACATTGAGAACGGGAGGGAAGCATGGAATGCCAACATCCCCGGGTGTTGTACCTCTTGTGAACAGGTTCACCCACTTAGAAGCTGTCGGGACAGAAGAGGTGTTTACACTGGGCGGCGGACTGGCTTGTGATGCGAATAGGGCTGTTGAGCCAAAACCAAAAAGGCCTAAGGCAGGCAACGCCATTGTAGTGGGAGACTCCATTGTGAGAGGTACGGACAGGGGTTTCTGCGGCAACAGACGGGATGCGAGGATGGTGTGCTGCCTTCCTGGTGCCAGGATCCAGGATGTCACGGACAGAGTGCAGAAAATCCTCAAGGGCGAAGGTGAACATCCAGAAGTGGTAGTGCATGTCGGCACAAACGATGTCGGAAAGAAGGGAATGAATATTCTGCAGCGTGACTTTAGAGAGCTCGGAAAAATGCTGAAAAGCAGGACCTCCAGAGTTGTTATCTCCGGTTTGCTTCCAGTTCCTCGTGCTGGCGAGAGCAGGAACAGGGAGATATGGGACCTGAACGTGTGGCTGAGGAACTGGTGCACGGGGCAGGGATTTAGATTCTTAGATCACTGGGATCTGTTTTGGGGTAAGGGGGAACTGTACAAAAGGGACGGATTGCATCTTAACAGGTGTGGGACCAGCATCCTGGCAGGCAGGTTTGCCACTGCTACACGGGTGGTTTTAAACTGAATAAGGGGGGTGGGGTGTCGAATGGGATAGTGGAGGATGGAGTTAAAGGGAAAGGGTTTCTTAAATGTGTGAGCGTAGAGACAGAGGGGTGTAAAATGAGGGTAGAAGCAATAGGTAGCAAGGTGAAAAGTAAAAGTGGCAGGCAGACAAAACCAGGGCAAAAATCAGAAAGGGCCACTTTTCAACATAATTGTATAAGGGGTAAGAGTGTTGTAAAAACAAGCCTGAAGGCTTTGTGTCTCAATGCAAGGAGCATTCGTAATAAGGTGGATGAGTTGAATGTGCAGATAGCTATTAATGACTATGATATAGTTGGGATCACGGAGACATGGCTCCAGGGTGACCAAGGCTGGGAGCTGAACATCCAGGGATATTCAATATTCAGGAGGGATAGAGAGAAAGGAAAAGGAGGTGGGGTAGCATTGCTGATTAGAGAGGAGATTAACGCAATGGACAGGAAGGACATTAGTTTGGAGGATGTGGAATCGGTATGGGTAGAGCTGCGAAACACTAAGGGGCAGAAAACGCTGGTGGGTGTTGTGTACAGGCCACCTAACAGTAGTAGTGAAGTTGGAGATGGTATCAAACAGGAAATTAGAAATGCCTGCGACAAAGGCAAAACCGTTATAATGGGTGACTTCAATCTACATATAGATTGGGTGAATCAAATTGGCAGGGGTGCTGAGGAAGAGGATTTCTTGGAATGTATGCGGGATAGTTATCTAAATCAACATGTAGAGGAACCAACGAGAGAGCAGGCTATTTTAGACTGGGTATTGAGTAATGAGGAAGGGTTAGTTAGCAGTCTTGTTGTACGTGCCCCCTTGGGCAAGAGTGACCATAATATGGTTGAGTTCTTCATTAGGATGGAGGGTGACATTGTTAATTCAGAAACAATGGTTCTGAACTTAAAGAAAGGTAACTTTGAGGGTATGAGACGTGAATTGGCCAAGATTGACTGGCAATTAATTCTAAAAGGGTTGACGGTGGATATGCAATGGAAGACATTTAAAGACTGCATGGATGAACTACAAAAATTGTTCATCCCAGTTTGGCAAAAGAATAAATCAGGGAAGGTAGTGCATCCGTGGATAACAAGGGAAATCAGGGATAGTATCAAAGCGAAGGATGATGCGTACAAATTAGCCAGAAAAAGCAGCATACTGGGAGAAATTCAGAGACCAACAGAGGAGGACAAAGGGCTTAATTAGGAAAGGAAAAATAGATTATGAAAGAAAACTGGCAGGGAACATAAAAACTGACTGCAAAAGTTTTTATAGATATGTGAAAAGAAAGAGATTAGTTAAAACAAATGTCGGTCCCTTGCAGTCAGAAACAGGTGAGTTGATCATGGGGAACAAGGATATGGCGGACCAATTGAATAACTACTTTGGTTCCGTCTTCACTAAGGAAGACATAAATAATCTGCCGGAAATAGCAGGGGACCGCGGGTCAAAGGAGTTGGAGGAATTGAGTGAAATCCAGGTTAGCCGGGAAGTGGTGTTGGGTAAATTGAATGGATTAAAGGCCGATAAATCCCCAGGGCCAGATAGGCTGCATCCCAGAGTACTTAAGGAAGTAGCTCCAGAAATAGTGGATGCATTAGTAATAATCTTTCAAAACTCTTTAGATTCTGGAGTAGTTCCTGAGGATTGGCGGGTAGCAAACGTAACCCCACTTTTTAAGAAGGGAGGGAGAGAGAAAACGGGGAATTACAGACCAGTTAGTCTAACATCGGTAGTGGGGAAACTGCTAGAGTCAGTTATTAAAGATGGGATAGTGATGAAGCCGAATTTTAGTTAAAAATATAAGAAGATATTAAATTGGCTTCTGGGCTAGCTTACAGCTTATATTTAGTCTCAAATTAGGCTTGCCTCAGGTTGCAGTGTGTGGGATAATAAATACCATAACATTGTCTCCCAAGCGAGGAAGTGACAGAGAAAGAAACAGCTAGTCACATCTTTGAAGTAAGATGCCGTAAACCAAATGACCAATGTTTATGGGGGAGGAGGCGATAAAGGAAGAGAGAAACAGCTAGTCACATCTTTGAAGTAAGATGCCGTAAACCAAATGGCCAATGTTTATGAGGGACCAAGTGATGAGAGAGGAACCAGGGAAGTAGAAAGATAAGATGCCGTAAACCAAGTGTCCAATGTTTATGAGGGACCAAATGACAGAGAGGAAGCAGCGAAAGAGCTAGGGTGATCTCTGTGAAGATAAAATGTCGTAAACCAAATGGCCAATGTTATCTTGTACTATGTAAACAAAATGCCTTTAATGTGATGCATTCTGTGGAAACCTTTTCCTGTACCTCTGACCATGACTAATGTCTGTGGAATGTGCTAAGGGGACAAAAAAAAACTATTTAATGCAATGTAATTCGGTTGTTCAGAGAAGTGGACGGAGGACGGTCAAGTGTCTGTATTGGTCACTTGACTGGAGTTCTCCCTCCCTTCGATCGGCCGATAGTAAGTAAAGTTTTGAACTGGTCTACCAAACAGTTTGTGTGGTGTCTGTTTATTAAGAAGCGAACCTGGTTTAGTTGTTAAGAAAAGTAGCTTTTTCAATAGCAGCACATTTGGAAAGTGGTGAAATCATTGGACAAAGTCAGTATGGATTTACAAAAGGTAAATCATGTCTGACGAATCTTATAGAATTTTTCGAGGATGTAACTAGTAGCGTGGATAGGGGAGAACCAGCGGATGTGGTGTATCTGGACTTCCAGAAGGCTTTCGACAAGGTCCCACATAAGAGATTAGTATACAAACTTAAAGCACACGGCATTGGGGGTTCAGTATTGATGTGGATAGAGAACTGGCTGGCAAACAGGAAGCAAAGAGTAGGAGTAAACGGGTCCTTTTCACAATGGCAGGCAGTGACTAGTGGGGTACCGCAAGGCTCAGTGCTGGGACCCCAGCTATTTACAATATATATTAATGATCTGGATGAGGGAATTGAAGGCAATATCTCCAAGTTTGCGGATGACACTAAGCTGGGGGGCAGTGTTAGCTGTGAGGAGGATGTTAGGAGACTGCAAGGTGACTTGGATAGGCTGGGTCTTGAGGCGGGACTGGAAGATGGTGAGGGACTCAGAAGTTCGGATCAATTGTGGGAGGGAGTTCCAGAGCCTGGGAGCTGCCCTGGAGAAGGCTCTGTCTCCAAAAGTGCAGAGGTTGGATTTCAGAATGGAGAGGAGACCGGTTGAAATGGATCTGAGGGACCGTGAGGGTTGGTAGGGGGAGAGGAGGTCAGTGAGATAAGGGGGGAGCAAGTGGTTGAGGGCTTTGTAGGTGAGGACCAGGATTTTGTAGATGATCTGGTGGGAAATGGGAAGCCAGTGATGTTCTTTGAGGACTGGGGTGATGTGGTGCCAGGATTTGGTCTGGGTAATGAGTTGGGCGGCTGCATTCTGGACCAGTTGGAGTCGGTTGATGTTGCTGGAATTAATGCCAAAGAGAACTATAATGTGGATAAATGTGAGGTTATCCACTTTGGTGGCAAAAACAGGATAGCAGACTAATCTAAATGGTGGCCGATTAGGAAAAGGAGATGCAACGAAACCTGGGTGTCATGGTACACCAGTCATTGAAAGTAGGCATGCAGGTGCAGCAGGCAGTGAAGAAAGCGAATGGTATGTAAGCATTCATAGCAAAAGGATTTGAGTATTGGAGCAGGGAGGTTCTACTGCAGTTGTACAGGGTCTTGGTGAGACCACACCTGGAGTATTGCGTACAGTTTTGGTCTCCAAATCTGAGGAAGGACATTATTGCCATAGAGGGAGTGCAGAGAAGGTTCACCAGACTGATTCCTGGGATGTCAGGACTGTCTTATGAAGAAAGACTGGATAGACTTGGTTTATACTCTCTAGAATTTAGGAGATTGAGGGGGGATCTTATAGAAACTTACAAAATTCTTAAGGGGTTGGACAGGCTAGATGCAGGAAGATTGTTCCCGATGTTGGGGAAGTCCAGGACAAGGGGTCACAGCTTAAGGATAAGGGGGAAATCCTTTAAAACCGAGATGAGAAGAACTTTTTTCACACAGAGAGTGGTGAATCTCTGGAATTCTCTGCCACAGAGGGTAGTCGAGGCCAGTTCATTGGCTATATTTAAGAGGGAGTTAGATGTGGCCCTTGTGGCTAAAGGGATCATGGGGTATGGAGAGAAGGCAGGTACGGAATACTGAGTTGGATGATCAGCCATGATCATATTGAATGGCGGTGCAGGCTCGAAGGGCCGAATGGCCTCTACTCCTGCACCTATTGTCTATGTTTCTATGTTTGTTGTCCCTTGAGCTCTCACTTCTATCTACCGTCATTTCTTCTCACCTTTGGAGTTCTGAAGGAGGCTAAATGTCTCACACACTTATCCCGATTTCCATAATTATTTACGGAGCAACAGTTGACAATTTCAGCGGGTTTTAAAGGGCCCGCTACGCTGGAAACAATCAATGGTCAGTGTTTACCTGCAGTTCATCGCGTGTAATCCAGTTGGCGTAGCGTAGCAACAGGACGGGACCGTCATGGGTCGTGACCCGACTGCCGTGAAACCTCCCTATGAAGCCCAGTGGTAAATCCGGCTCCCTGTTGGACAGTCGAGACAAATAGAGAGAAAGTGAGAGGCAGAGAGAGGGCGGGAGATGGAGAGAGAGAGACAGATAGAGAAAGTGAGAGACTGTCCCGACTGCCCGGCAGCGGCGACATGACTCATCCACGGCCCCGGCCGCCCGGCGCCCGCCCATCAGCCCCACCCGAGATTGATGGTCGTGTTGCGGCGGCGGCGGGACCCGGTGCAGACCCGACCCCAGGCCCAGGCCCGGCTCCCCGAGCTCCGCCAACCCCGGGCCCAGTCACTGTCTCCCGGGTGCGAGGCCGCGGCCTGGACCCCCCGGCACCGAATCCCCAGCCAGCGCGCCCGCCCCGCCCGCCCTGATCCACCGGAGCCTCTCACCGCGTCCGGCCCGGCCCGGCCCATCCGGGTCCCCACTCACTCACTCGCGGCTCATCCGCCCGCCCGCTGCCCGTTGCCCCGGAGACAGAGACAGAGAGAGAGAGACCGCGCGGGCAGGGGCTCAGCCCGGAAATGACGTCGCTGCCCCGGCCCGTTGCCCCGCAGACAGCGGGGCGGCCTCAGCCCGGAAATGACGCCACGGCCAAGATGGAGCCGACCAGCACTGGACGGTGAGAGAACGAACAAGAGGGAGAGAGAAAGAGGGAGAAAAAGAGGGAGACAGAGAGATACGTAAAGAAGGAGAGAGAGAGAGAGAGTGTGTGTGGAGGGAGGGAGGGGGGAGAGAGAAGAGAGAGAAGAGAGAGAGAAGAGAGAGAAGAGAGAGAGAGAGTCTGGGGGTTGGAAAAGGGGTGAAGTGAGTAGCGGGGGAACAGGGAGCAAAGGGAGGGGAGGATTCAAGGGGGTGGGTTTGGTGCCGAGGGGGATGAATGGGGGGCAGGGAACTGGGAGAGAGAGAGAGAGAGAGGGGTGAAGTGAGCAAAGGAAGAGGGTTGGGAGCCAGGTGGGGTTTCATACTTTGGTGGTGGGGAGGGAGCAAAGGGGGGTAAGGAGCAGGAGGCGGCAGCAGGGGGCGGCAGCAGGGGCAGGGAACCACAGGGAGGAGGTCACATTGTTTGGGGGTGGGGAGGATGTTGCAGTTTAGGAAGTCAAACCAGGGCAGGATCGTCACTGTGAATGGCGGGGCGCTGGGGGGATGTGTGGAGCCGAGGGATCTAGGAGTGTGGGTACGAGATAACGCTACAACGCTGTATCGCTCTATGAATCTATGACAAAGTGCTGGAGTAACTCAGCAGGTCAGGCAGCATCTGCGGAGAAGATAGACACTCCAGTAACTCAGCGGGTCAGTCTCCCTTCTTTGGTTTGGTTTAGTTTAGAGATGCAGCGTGGAAACAACATAGAAAATAGGTGCAGGAGTAGGCCATTCGGCCCTTCGAGCCTGCACCGCCATTCAATATGATCATGGCTGATCATCCAACTCAGTATCCTGTACCTGCCTTCTCTCCATACCCCCTGATCCCTCTAGCCACAAGGGCCACATCTAACAGGTCTTTCGACAAATGGAGTCCGTGCCGACCAGTGATCACTCCATACACTAGCACTATCCTACACACATTAGGGATAATTTTGCAATTTTGCGGAGGCCGATTAATCTACAACCGTGAATGTCTTTGAAATGTTGGAGGAAACCGCAGTACCCGGAGTAAAAACCCACACAGGTCAACGGGAGAATGTACTAACTTCGCACAGACAGCACCCGTAGTCAGGATCGAGCCCGGGTCTCTGGTGGTGAGGCAGCAGCTGTACCGCTGTGCCAGTGTGCCGCACAGAATTATATAATGGTTTCCTCCGCCATAAACACACCCAATTTGTGTTAGTAATGTCCTGTTTGCCAGCTTGTTGACCCTCTGTGTTCCCCATCTGCAGGGTTTAGGAGCCGTTGCTGAGGGCGGAGAGACGGTGATGTGACCGGCTATTGAGGGCGGCCAGGGTGCCGGTGAGCCGCCTACCCACCCACCCCACCTGCTCGCTGTGCGGGATGATCTTCGAGGGGCTGAGCTTCGATGGAGGACCACATGACGGGGCACAACAAGGAGAAGCGTTATGAGTGCGACGTGTGTGGCAAGGCCTGCCGGAGCCCTAGCCAGCTGGAGAACCACCGGCGGGTTCACACCGGAGAACGCCCTTTCAACTGCTCAGAGTGCGGCAAGAGCTTCACCCGCTACAGCAACCTGCTGCGGCACAACCGCGTGCACTCCTGCGAGAGACCCTTCACCTGCTCTGAATGTGGCAAGAGCTTCAAGGGGGCGAATGACCTGAAGATCCACCGGCGGGTGCACACCGGGGAGCCGCTCTACACGTGCAGCGACTGTGGCAAGGGCTTCTCCCTCTCCAGCAGCCTGCTGGCGCACCAGAGTACCCACACCGGCGAGCACCCCTACACCTGTGCCCAGTGCGGCAAGGGCTTCACCCACTCCAGCAGCCTGCTGAAGCACCAGCGCACCCACACCAGTGAGCGCCCCTACACCTGTGCCCAGTGCGGCAAGGGCTTCAACTACTCCCACCACCTGCTGGAGCACCAGCGCACCCACACTGGCGAGCGTCCCTACACCTGTGTCCAGTGCAGTAAGGGCTTCACCAGGGCCAGCAGCCTGCTGAAGCACCAGCGCACCCATACCGGCGTGCGCCCCTACACCTGTGCCCAGTGCGGCAAGGGCTTCACCCGCTCTGACAGCCTGCTGGAGCACCAGCGCACCCACACCGGGGAGCGCCCCTACACCTGCGCCCAGTGCGGCAAGGGCTTCACTTGCTCCACCAGGCTGCTGTCCCACCAGCGGGTGCATGCCGGCGAATGTCCCATCCCCAGCCCGGTGTGTGGAGAGCACTTTGCCATGGCCTCCCATGCCCTGTCACACCAGCGCTTGCACACCAGTGGCCAGCCCTTTGACTGCCCGTACTGTAGTAAGGCGTCTGACAGCTCGCGGGGATTGCGGCAGCACCGGCGGGCCCACGCCGACGAGCAGCTGCTCCCAGTGTGACAAGAGAGCATGGGGGCTGCGGTAGCACCAGCAGATACACACCAGAGAGAGACCGTTTGTGTTAGCTGAGTGTAGCAAGGGTTTCACCCGCATGTCCAGCCTGTGCAGTCCTCTTGTTTAACCTTTTTTCCCTGTTGCCAGCCGGGCAACCTAGGCAGCTTTTTAGTTTGCCAAATGACAGTTTAGGTGGTCATTTAGGACGGCTCGCATGGCAAGTGTGATAATGTGCTCAGACGAAGTGCGTAGTTACCAGTCAGAATTATGGTCAATGAAGCATTCACATATTATTTCTGCTTCAAATAAAGTCACAAACTAAACATATTCACCAATCAAGACATGATATATACCACAATGACATGCAGCAACATTACAATACAGTATCTCATCTCTTTTTACACGTTGCAATGAATGCAATTTCTATTATTTCTTTCCACTTCCAAACAAAATTCTGGTTGGATTATTCAGTGTATGATCAACCCCAGTGAGACCAAGTGCAGGCTTGGCGATCGCTCCCCACAATACCTCCTCAGTTCGCAATAACCAACCTGATCACCCAATGGCTCAACACTTCAACTCACCCTCCCATTCCGAATCCGACCTTTCTGCCCTGGGCCTCCAGGGCCAGAGTGAGGCCCCCTGCAAATTGGAGGAGCAGCACCTCATATTTTGCTTGGGTAGTTTACACCCCAGCACTATGAACATTGACTTCTCCAATTTCAGGTAGACCCTGCTTTCTCCTCCCCTTCCCAGCTCTACTTCAGCCCACTGTCTTCGCCTTTTCCTTTCTTCTTCCCGCCCGCACCCTCACATCAGTCTGAAGAAGGATCTCAACCCGAAACGTTGCCTATTTCCTGCGCTCCATTGATGCTGCCTCACCCGCTGAGTTTCTCCAGCATTTTTGTCAACCCATTCACACAAGTTCTGTTATCCCACTTTCCTCGCCAACTCCCTACACATTAGGGGCAATTTTACTGAGCCAAGTTAACCTACAAAGCCAATGCGTCTTTGGGATGTGGGCGGAAACCCACATGCTTGCAGGGAGAATGTGCAAATTCAACAAAGACAGTGCCCAAGGGCACAATCGAACACAGATCTCTGGCATGAGGCAGCAAGTCTACCAGCTGTGCCACTAAATTTTATTTTCCAACACACAAAAAATTATATGTTGATAACTTTGGTTACTAAAAAAAAAGAAACTATCCATTTTCAGTCTGAAATCTCTAGGTGATGCTATGACCCCCTTTACAGCTACTGTATGTTTTAATTCAGTTCAAGACTATGGGGCAATACATTGGCCATAAAGTTGCTGCGTAAAATTGGCGGAGACCCGGAATTGATCCTGAATATGCTGTCTATATGGAGTTTGCTCCTTTTCCCTTTGTTCGCATGTGTTTTCTCTGGTTGCTGTTTCGTTCCACATTCCAAAGGTGTGCAGGAACCTTTTTCAGACCCAACCCAAAACGGAATATTTTCCTTTTGTCCAGAGATTTTGTCTGACCTGTTAAGTTACTCCAGCTTTTTATGTCTATCTTCAGTTTGAACCAACATCTGCAGTTCCTTCCTACACACAAGATACTATACAATATAACTTTATTAATCCCAGGAGGGAAATTGTGTGTGTGTGTATAGTTATATATTCATATATAGATATACACTGTTTTGGTTTCTCGTTTATAACTGTTTACAGAGTATTATGTTTCTATATTCTGTTGTGGTGCTGCAAGTAAGGATTTCATTGTTCTAACTGGGACATGAGAGAATAAAAAACTCTTGACTCTTGACTTACATCACTCTTGACTAATGACTTACATAATTAGATGTGGCCCTTGTGGCTAAGGGGATCAGAGGGTATGGAGAGAAGGCAGGTACGGGATACTGAGTTGGATGATCAGCCATGATCATATTGAATGGCGGTGCAGGCTCGAAGGGCCGAATGGCCTACTCCTGCACCTAATTTCTATGTTTCTATGTTACTAATGTGTGGGATAAAACTAGTGTACGGGTGATCAGTGGTCGGCGTGGACTCGGTGGGCCGAAGGGCCTGTTTCCACACTGTATCTTTAAATTAAACTAAAAACACATAAAACCAGAGGAAATCTAAAGAAGGGTCTCTACCCAAAACGTCACCCAATTTTTTCTATCCAGAGATGCTGGCTGCACCATGGAGTTCCCCCGCACAATTAAAGCATGGAATAGTCTTCACCTTTCCATAGTTACCCAACCAGAAGCAACTAAATTTAAGGTAGCTCTTTTTTTCCCCAAGATCCCTTTTTTGTTTAAGCCCAAGTCAAGAGTTTTATTGTCATGTGTCCCAGATAGGACAATGAAATTCTTGCTTGCTGCAGCACAACAGAATATGTAAACATAATACAGAACAGGAGATAAAAGTTCAGAGTGTCTATATAGCATAGACCATATATAAACAGATACAATGCAATTGGCTATTTTTCAGAGTTTAGAGATGGGTGGTAGTGTTTAAATTCTCTTTAAATTCCATTTCGAATATTCGAAAATGGCATGGCTTTTAGGCTGCCGACGGGACTGTAGGTTGCCATTGGCAACCGGGGCAACCGCTAATTTTGAGCCCTGCACACTGTGGCAGCACCGGCGTACCCACAGCAGTGAGTGTACCTTCCACTGCCCGTCCTGTGGAAAAGGCTTCACCCACCTTGACCACCCGCTGGAGCACCGGCAAGTCCACACTGGCCAGTGCCCCTTCACCTGCCCGCTCTGTGGCAAGGACTTTACCCATTCCTCCAGCCTGCTGGCACACCTTGTGGATAGGCGCTGTTTAGGTAAACACAAAATGCTGGAAGGAATGGATAACGTTTCTGGTCGAGACCCTCCGCAGTCTCGACATGAAATGTCACCCAGTCCTCTCCAGAGATGCTGCCTGACCCGCTGAGTTACTCCAGCATTTTGTGTCCTTTTTTGTAAATCAGCATCTGCAGTTTGTTGTTTTGAAACCACTCTGGTTAACCTTCTCTGCACCTTCCCCAAAGCCTCCACATCAGTCCTGTAATGGAGTGACAGAACTGCATGCAATACTCCAAATGCTACCTGACCCATGTCCCTTAAAGCTGCACATATATGTACATTCCTCTCTCCTTATTTCACATCCTTTTATCTCCTTATTTTACCTCGCCTCTGTCACTTACTTCACTCATCTGCCGATTATCCCCCTCATCTGTTAACATAGTGTCAGTCTGAAGAAGGGTCCTGACCCGATATGCCACCTATCCATCTTCTCCACAGATGCTGCCTGACCCGCCGAGTTACTGCAGCAATTCCTGTTAGTCATCGAGTGATACAGTGTGGAAACATGTCGGCCCAACTTTCCCACACTGACCAACATGTCCCGGCTACATTAGTCCCACCTGCCTGCATTTGGCCCATATCCCTCCAAACTTGTCCTATCCATGTACCTGTATATAACTTTCTTAAACGTTGGGTTAGGCCCAGCCTCAACTACCTCATCCGGCAGCTTGTTCCATACACCCATACACTCTTGAAAAGTTACCCCTCAGATTCTTAAATATTTTCCCCTTCACCTTGAACCCATGTCCTCTGGTCCTCGACTCCCTCACTCTGGGCAATAGATTCTGTGCATCTAACTAAATTGTGTTCCATACAAGATTCCAGCATCTGCAGTTTCTTGTGTCTCCCTCACCTCTATCCACCTATCACTTCTGAAGAAGGGTCTTAACCTGAAACATCACCCATTCCTTCTCTCTAGAGATGCTGCCTCTCCTGCTGAATTACTCTACCATTTTGTGTCCACCTCTCACTTGCCAGGCTTTGTCCAGCCCCCATCTCTCTTTTCCAACTTCCTACCCACCGTCTCCAATCAGTCAGAATATGGGTCCTGACTCAAAACATTGTCTGTCCATTCCCTCTAAAGCGGTGGAGGAACTCAGTGGGTCAGGCCGCATCTGTAGAGGGAGGGCAATACAAGGCGACCACTCCCATCTCTCCTTTCCAACTTTCTCCACCACCCACACCAAGCAGTCTGAAGATGGGGTCCTGACCTAGAATGTTGCCAATCCACGCTCCCCAGAGGTGCAAGTTGCTCCAGGAGATTTTGTCTCTTTTGTAAACCAGCATCTGCTGTTCCTTGTATCTAGACTAGATAGATAGATAGATATAATTTATTGCCACACAACCAGGGTCGGTGGAATTTTGGGTTGTCAGCACCAGTACAATAATAAAGAACACACAACCACAATACAAATGTAACACAAACATCCACCACAGCATTCATCACTGTGGTGGAAGGCACAAAATGTGGCCAGTCCTCCTCCATTTCCCCCCCGTGGACAGGACCAGAGTCCAGAGTCAGTCCAGGATTGGCTCTTCCTCACCGGAGACCGCGGCTTTAAGTTGTTGTAGGCCGCAGGCCGGCGGTCGAGATTTAAATTCCCCGCCGCAGCCAGAAGCACCGTAGTCTGCAGGGCCGGCGGTCGAAGCTCCCCTCCAGGAGTGATGGTAAGTCCATGCCGGACCCGCGGTAGAAGTCGGCCGCGGGCCGGCAGTGATGGCTTCTTCTTCCCCCGGGTCCCGCACGAGGGATCCCGGGCTGTAGACGCCGCGCCAGCTGGAGCTCTGCAGACCGCGGCTTCAGGCTGCCGGCTGCCCCGGGCCAGCGAAACGGAGCGCTCCCCTCCAGCGAGGGCTCACCCGCTCCACGCCGAGAGTCCACGCTGCGCCCGCCGCTGGAGCCCCGGGCGTGTCTCCGGGAAAGGCCGCGCCGATCCTTGATGTTAGGCCACGGGGGAGGCGATCTGGAAAAAGTCGCCTCTCCATGGAGGAGGCGACCGAAGCGGTTTCCCCTTAACCCCCACACCACCCCCACACAAAACACGAAGGAACATTAAATACATACTTTAAAACATACTAAAAAATAAAAAAAGTGGAAAAAACTGACGCGCTGCTGACATGGCTGCTGCCAGAGCAGCGCCCCCTACTAGGCGTGCATTTCACCCCACACTTGTGCTCGGTTCACATGCTGCCCTCAAACAGGCAGCATGTGAAATATCTGTTTCTTCAAGTTGTCTGGGTCTTTCTTCACCACAACGTGGTTCTTCTGACATCGCTCTGCCTTCACCTTCTTCTAAATTCATGATTTAAAAGAGGTCTTGGCAGATTGCCAAGTCTTTAAATTAGTCAAAAAAGTCTCTGCTTCTCAGTGACTGTTTTTATCTACAATTTCTTCCAAAACTAAAAACATACTGATAATATAGAGAACATCTCTCTAACACCAGGGGCAAAATGAATGATGCTAATTCAATGGAATGCTGGCTTATCAGGAGTTCTTTCAAACAATCCAAGGTCGGTCTGCTTTCCCCAGACACGCTGGAGAAAACAGCTTCTGAGTTCTGTTACAGAAGTCTTAATTAAAGCCGTGATTTTAATTCAAAGAGTAATAATCGATTCGTACTCACAAATCTAGCGATACGTCTTCAGATACATCTCGATGTTGTTGATAGATCTCAAGGCTTTTCCTGGCCGAGATCTTATCTTCAGTTCCACGACTGGAATCAATCTTCTTTGGCTATGCCTCTCCGAGGTCTTAGCCTTGATGTCCTTCTCTGGCTGCGCCTCTCCGAGGTCTTAGCCTGGTCGTCCTGCTCTGGCTGTGCCTCTCCGAGGACTTAGCCTTCTTATCTTCAATTAAATCTTCCGTCCCACTCTCTGGGACTGGTATTTCTTCTTCAGTTCCACGACTGGAACCAATCTTCTTTGGCTATGCTTCTCCGAGGTCTTAGCCTTGACGTCCTTCTATGGCTGTGCCTCTCGGAGGTCTTAGCCTTCTTATCTTCGATCATCTGTCCCTATCTCAGGGGCCGGTATTTAATCCCTGCTGGAGGTTCGCTTCAATTATCTTTTGTCCCACTCTCTGGGACTGGTATGTAACCCCTTGCCGGAGGTATCCTTCGACTTAATGTAGCGGCAGATTTTTCATATCTTTCAGGTAATTAGCACCCTAGCCGCTAATTGGATGACAATGCATAAGGGGAATATCTTCAGTACGCATGCAAGCTGCCTCAGAGACCTTCAGAGCTTCTCCATTCATAAAGCTTCAGCACACAGTCTTTTGATGAATATTTTCTTTATTGTAGATATAAAACTGTAAGATACATCCAAGGTTTTTCCGACTTGTTATGGCAATCTTCTTCGAACTCCAGCTCATTACTTCAGATATTAGAAGTAACTCAGTCACCCACTTGGAGTATTGTGTACAGTTTTGGTATCCTAATCTGAGGAAAGACATTCTTGCCATAGACTGATTGTTTAAGAAGGAACTGCAGATGCTGGAAAATCGAAGGTACACAAAAATGCTGGAGAAACTCAGCGGGTGCAGCAGCATCTATGGAACGAAGGAAATAGGCAACGTTTCGGATCTGAAGAAGGGGTTCGGCCCGAAACGTTGCCTATTTCCTTTGCTCCATAGATGCTGCTGCACCCGCTGAGTTTCTTCAGCATTTTTGTGTACCTTCAACAGACTGATTCCTGGGATGGCACGACTTTCATATGAAGAAAGACTGGATAGAGTCGGCTTGTACTCGCTAGAATTTAGAAGATTGAGGGGGGATCTTATAGAAACTTACAAAATTCTTAAGCGGTTGGACAGGCTAGATGCAGGAAGATTGTTCCCGATGTTGGGGAAGTCCAGAACAAGGGATCACAGTTTAAGGATAAGGGGGAAGCCTTTTAGGACAGAGATGATAAAAAAAAATTCACACAGAGAGTGGTGAATCTGTGGAGTTCTCTGACACAGAAGGTAGTTGAGGCCAGTTCATTGGCTATATTTAAGAGGGAGTTAGATGTGGCCCTTGTGGCTAAAGGGATCAGAGGGTATGGAGAGAAGGCAGGTACAGGATACTGAGTTGGATGATCAGCCATGATCATATTGAATGGCGGTGCAGGCTCAAAGGGCCGAATGGCCTACTCCTGCACCTATTTTCTATGTTTCTATGTGTGTGAGGGTCTCACCTCACCCCAGTGCTTGGCTTTCTGTGAGATCCAGGATAGACTATCAATGTCCTTTATCCTCCTTCATTGTTTAGATCTAAATGTTTCGGGAAAATGGCGGCGGCGGGAATTTCAAATTAACAACGGTCCCTTACCGCGAATCGGCTTCATCTCCTTCAATTGCCGACTGCGGTTTATTTTCATCCCGGACGAGGTCTTGATCTACCACCTGTCGTGGGACCACTGAGGTGGTCTGTGGTCTTTTTTGGCCGTTTTCGGCCGTTGAACGATCGTCCCCCTGCGGCCTATACAGCTAGCTGCCAGAACCGCTAGAATCCCTGCACGCTGCCCGGAGAGGATGCTGGCGTTGACTGTTCGCCGCTTCTCCGCCCGCTGTCCCCCCCCCCCCGTCTGTTACCTACCTGTTAACTGTTACCTACCTGCCTGTGCCTGTGCCTGTGCCTGTGCACCATCGACGCTGGACACCTCCTGTGCCTGTTCTCCATCGATGCTGAATGCTGGGCACCTCCTGTGCCTGTGCACCATCGACGCTGGACACCTCCCTGCTCCAGCTGGATCATCTCTGCACCCGCACCGCTGGACAACCGCTCTACACCTGCACTGCTGGATACTCTCTGCACCTGCACTGCTGGACAACCTCTGCACCCTCATCACTGGACTACCTCTACACCTGCTCTGCTGGACAACCTATTTGCTCCCTCAATTGCTGGACACCTCGCTGCATCTGCATTGCTGGTCAACCTCTTTGCTCCCTCACTGCTCGACACCTCGCTGCACCCGCTCTGCTGGACAACCTCTCTGCTCCCTCACCGCTGGATACTCTCTCCACCTGCACCTGCACCGCTGGACACCTCTCTGCACCCTCACCATCATGCTCAAATACTCAACTCTGCAGATGGCTGGCTTCTGCAACAACCACATCCCATCCTGCATCCAGGTCGTTAAACAGCTTGGACTTCTGCGTCGACCCCGTTACATCCACAGAGGCTCTCGGCGCAGGCGTGTTTGCTTCAACCACGGACATTCCATTCCATCCGTCTGCTCACTGCCACGCTCTGCCCCCCCTCAACCGCGTCACCCCCCACCCCAGCTGACCGCACGCACTGTCAACCGGGACAACCTCAGATCTCTCCAGCCTGCCCCCATCCCTCCACCCTCTCACAATGCCAACTTTGCCCTCCTCAACATCAGGTCGCTCAACAACAAAGCCCTTGCCCTCCATGAACTAATCATTGACAACACTCTGGACTTCCTTCTGCTCACTGAGACCTGGCAATAACCCAATGTCTTCTTCTCCCTCAATCAAACATCCCCACCTGGATTTAATTACATTTCCAAGCCCCGCCCCTCCCGCCATGGGGGTGGCCTAGCTGTTATTTTTAACCAGAATTTTCGTATCACTGAACTCACCTTCCCCCCAGTAGCATCAATTGAATTCCTCGCCTTCAAAGCCCTTTCCTCCATGACAGTCATCCTCATTTACCGGCCACCTAAACCAAACCCCTCCTTCCTATCTGACTTCACTGAACTCCTCACACTTGCCTCATCCCTCTCCCCACGTCTGCTGCTACTTGGTGACTTAAATATTCACATGGACTCCCCCACCTGCAAGCTTGCATCTGAATTCGCCTTTTTACTGGACAACTTATCTCTCAATCGGCACATCACCTTTCCCACCCATGACAAAGGTCACATTCTTGACCTGGTCTGCTCCACAAATCAACTGGTACTCGACCTCCATCCTTGCCTCTTCCCCCTCTCTGATCATAAGCTCATACGGTTCACCATCCCTTCTCCGACACCTCGCCCCCGCTTCCTCCGAGAAATCACCTTCCGTAATCTAAAATCCATTGATTCCCACCATCTCTCTGACCTGCTCTCCACCACTCTCCCCCTGGACTCAACCCCCATCTCACCTGATGATCTCACAAACCATCTCAACTCCACCTTGTCTACCTCCCTCAACACGCTGGCCCCCCTCAAAACAAGAACAGTAACTTTCAACACATCTTCACCCTGGTACACACCTGCACTTCGTAAACTGAAACAGACTGGTCGCCAACTCGAACGACTTATAAAGAAATCATCTCTCACAATCCACCTTGAAGCTTACAAACTCCACCTCACTGACTACAAAGATGCTCTCATTGCTGCAAAATCTGCCTACCTCTCCTCCATATTCACCGATCCCTGCCTAAACCACAGAACCCTCTTCTCCACAGTGGGCAACCTCCTCAAGCCTCGAGCCAACACTCTCCCTACCTCTACTCCGAATCTCTGCAACTCATTCCTCCACTTTTTCGCTGATAAAATCAGCACCATCTATCAATCTTTATCCCCTGTACCCGACTCCCCAGCATCTACTCCACCACCTACCAAGGCCCCTCCTTTCAACATCTCCACTGACCTCCTTACCCCTCCTCCACACTGCTTCCTCTCCCAGTTTGACCTGGTCACCCCTATTGAAATCTCCAAACTCATCAGCTCTTCCAAACCCACTACCTGCTCCCTCGACCCTCTCCCCACACCCCTGTTGAAGTCCTGCCTCCCCGTTCTCTGCCCCTACCTCACTAATCTCTTCAACTCCTCATTGTCCCAAGGAATTGTTCCCTCCGCTTTCAAAACTGCTGCCGTTACACCAATCTTAAAGAAACCTGGTCTTGATCCCTCCTCTCTCATTAACTACCGCCCAATCTCAAACCTTCCCTTTCTTTCAAAAACCCTGGAGCGTATCGTTGCGTCGCAACTTCATTCCCACCTCCTTGCGTATAACCTACTTGAACCCCTCCAATCTGGCTTTTGCCCCCTCCATAGCACAGAAACTGCTCTCCTCAAAGTCCTCAACGACCTCCTCACCTCTGCTGACACTGGTTCCCTCAACATCCTCATCCTCCTCGACCTGAGCGCAGCCTTCGATACAGTGAACCATAACATCCTGCTCACCAGACTCAAAGACCTCGGCATTGAAGGCTCTGCACTCAGCTGGCTCCGTTCCTACCTTTCCAACAGATCCCACTTCATCTCTCTCCACAACCACACCTCTGCTACAGCCGCAGTCACTCAAGGCGTTCCCCAAGGCTCCATACTCGGCCCCCTCCTCTTCATCATCTACATCCTCCCCCTTGGTCAGATACTCCACCACTTCAATCTGGACTTCCACTGTCACGCTGATGACACCCAGATTTACCTTGGCACCAAATCCCCCCACAACCCCCCCCCCCCCCCCTCTCCCATATCAACTCCTGTTTGTCAGCTATAAAAACCTGGATGCAACATAATTTCCTCAAACTCAACAGTGATAAGACAGAATTCCTCCTCATAGGCTCCAAAGCCACACTCAGCAAAATCAATAACCCCACTCTCACCATCGACGGCACCACTGTCTCCCCGTCTCCCCAGGCCCGCAACCTTGGCGTGATATTTGATTCCACCCTCTCCCTTGAGCGTCACATCCGCCATGTCATTAAAACCTCCTTCTTTCATCTCCGCAACATCGCCAAACTCAGACCCTCTCTCACACCGCCCGCTGCTGAAAGACTCGTCCATGCCTTCATCTCCTCCCGACTGGACTATTGCAACTCACTTCTCCTTTGCATCAGCTCCACCTACATCAACCGACTCTAACTGGTCCAGAACGCAGCCGCCCGACTCATCACCCACACCAAATCCTGGCATCACATCACTCCAGTCCTCAAACAACTTCACTGGCTTCCCATCTCCCACCGGATCACCTACAAAATCCTGGTCCTCACCTACAAAGCCCTCCACCATCTGCCCCCCCCCCCCCCCCCATATCTCACTGACCTCCTCTCCCCCTACCAACCCTCACGGTCCCTCAGATCCACATCAGCCGGTCTCCTCTCCATCCTCAAGTCCAACCTCCGCAGTTTTGGGGACAGCCTTCTCCAGGGCAGCTCCCAGGCACTGGAACTCCCTCCCCCAACTGATCCGCAATTCTGTGTCCCTCACCATCTTCCAGTCCCGCCTCAAGACCCATCTCTTCACCTCTGCCTATCCTTAGCCCCACGTCCCCGTCCCTTTTCATCTGTGCATTAATTGCCTCATACTGTGTTTTGTATTGAATTCTGTCTTTACTTTGTGTACTAGTCATGTCTCTACTATTCATTTCATTCCCCTTACATGTTTTTCCTCTACATGCTCAATTTTTGTACGGTGTCCTTGAGACTCTTGAAAGGCGCCCATAAATAAAATTTATTATTATTATTATTATAGATCTATAGAAAAATCAAGAGGAAAAATGTCAAAAATTGTCTCTCCCCTCTCCCTCTTGTAGTTTTCCCCTGTATGTACTCACCTTACTATAATATTTTCCTTCCTTCATTGGCTCCCTTTGATATCCAGGATTGACCATCAAGGTTCTTCACGGCTGGTGGGCTGGCGGTTGACTGATTCATGGCTGGTAGTTGACGGTTGGCGGTTGATTCATGGCTGGTGGGCTGGAGATTGACTCATGGATGGTGGGCTGGCAGCTCTCTCACGGCTGGTGGGCTGGTGTTTCTCTCACGGCTGGTGGGCTGGTGGTTCACTCACAGCTGATGGACTGGCGGTTGACTGACTCATGGCTGGTGGACTGGTAGTTCACTCACGGCTGATGGGCTGGCGGTTGACTCATGGCTGATGGGCTGGTGGTTGACTGACTCACGGCTGGTGGTTGACTGAAATGGCTGGTGGTCTGGCAGTTGACACACAGCTGATGGGCTTGCGTTTGACTCATGGCTGGTGGGTTGGCAGTTGATTCACGGCTGGTGGGCTAGCGGTTCACTCATGGTTGCTGGGCTCACACACACACACACCCTCCATCACACACACATCCTCCATAACACACTCCCTCCATCACACACTCCACCACACACACACAGACACCCTCCACCACACGCACAAAAACTCACAGCCACCCTCCATCACACACACACACTCACATACAACATATATATGACAGTAAAACACTCTTGAACCTACTCACTTGGCTGAGCCTGGCCTCTCCACTGAGCGGGACTTCCAGAGTGAGTTTGACTTCCGGAGTGAGCGGGACCTTTGGACTTAGCACGGTGCAGACAGTTCAATTTACTCACGGGGCAAGCACAGTTCAATTAACTGATGGGGCAGGCACAGATCAGTTCAATCAGCACGGCACAGACACAGTTAAGTTCACTCACAGCGTAGGCACACAGTTCTGGACTCAACTCTCACTCACGGTCTTGTGGGGTGACTGACTCACTTCCGGCCTCCGGGGCTTTATTCTCCTGGCCCCCCCGGAAGGGGCGTTACCTTCATAATGGTGAGTGACAGGCGAGAAGACTAATCTGCTGATCTCACAATTTTTAAAACCGTAATAACTTTTCTAATATTTCACCCATCGGAACAAAATTTGGGGCACTCGTTGCGGAGAACGGTGAATAAGCTGGCGAGAAATCATAGCATTATAGGGTAGCGTTTATGCGCAAATTTAATTACAACACGGACTGGAAGTGGTCAAGATGAGACTTTTAGTAATACTACAGATAGAAGATGGATAGACTAGCAAGTGGGACCCGTTGAGTCCCGTCCCCTCAACAGTTGCGGGCGGCCTGCGGCGTCACACACACACTAACCACCCCCCTTGGTATTATATTAATATTATTCATTGGCTCCTTTTACACCATCCCCTCTATCCACTCACGCATACTCCCAACACTCAGACACGTTTAGAGGGAGAGGTGGGGGTAGAGAAAGAGGGCAGAGAGAGAGAGGGGGGGGTAGATAGTCAGGAGTAGAGGGAGAGAGAGAGAGGGGCATAGAGAGACGAGCGGAGAGAGGGAGGGGGAAGAAGGGTGGGAGGGGGGTAAAGGGGAGAGAGAGGAGGAAGAGAGAGGTCGGGTAAGAGGCAGGGGAGAGAGAGGAGGGAGACAGAGGAGGGGGGAGACAGAGGAGGGGGGAGACAGAGGAGGGGGAGACAGAGGGGGGAGACAGAGGAGGGGGGAAACCGAGGGGGAGGGTTAAATAGGCTGGAGGGGAGAGGGGATGGAAGAGAACCCAGGGGGAAGAGCGCGCGAACTCAAGGCACATCTAGAGAAGCAGAGGGAGGGGGGCAGAGAGAGGGCAGATACAGAGAAAGAGAAGGGCAGAGACAGAGAGAGAGGGACATAATGGGGAAAGAGAGGGTGGAAGAGAGCGGGTCATTAGCGCGTTGTTTTTTCAAAAAGATTTGACAACACACCAACAAATAAATAAACACACACACAGATCCAACATCAGAGTTTTATAATTATGGAGATAGATAGATACAGATATAGAGGAAAGCTTATCGTTCAAATTTATTGTCACATGTGCCAATTAAGGTACAGTGATATTTGAGTTCCCATACTAAGTAATAAGCAACAAGCCACACAGCCACATAAAATAACATTTAACAGAAACATCCACCACAGCGGAATCCACATTCCTCACTGTGATGGAAGGTAATAAAGTTCAATCATCTTCCTCGTTTGTTCAACCGTGGTCGGGGCTGTTGAACCCTCCAGTCTCCGCTGCCAACGGTCTGATGTCCGAATGATGGAACGGTATGGTGGAATCTCCAGCGTCGGGAAGGATTGGAACACTCCGCAGCATGGAGATCCCGAGTCGGCCTCTTCTTACCGGAGACCGCGGGCTTCATGTGTTAAAGTCCACAGGCCTCGAGGTTGGAGATCCTCACGGGCGATCCTCGACAAAGGAGAAAAATTGCTTCTCCGTCGAGGTAACTGACTGAAAAAAAGTTTCCCCAAATTTCCGCCCCCCTCATGTAAAACAAACCCAGAGACACTAAAACATACCTTTAAAACATACTTAAAATACGGGAAGCGGTGACTACGGATTAATCCTGACACCTTTCGCCAGCGAGAAAAAGTCAGAGGAATAACGAAGAAATGGCCCACGAGGAAGGGGGTGGGGGGGTGGATGTCCGTTTAATTTGGAGAGTTCAATGTTCATGTCATTGTGCTGTAAGCTATGAGGTGCTGTCCCTCCAATTTGAGTGTCACCTCACTCTGGCAATGGAGGAGGCCCAGGACAGACAGAGCAGTGTGGGAGTGGGAAGGGAAGTTAAAATGGTTGGCGACCGGGAGATCAAGCAGGCCTTGGTGGACCGAGCACAAGTGTGGGGTGAAATGCACGCCTAGTCTAGATACAAGGAACAGCAGATGCTGGTTTACAAAAAGAGAAACAATCTCCTGGAGTAACTTGCACCTCTGGAGAGCATAGACAGGCAACATTCTAGGTCAGGACCGTTCTTCAGACTGCTTGGTGTGGGGTGTGGAGAAAGTTGGAAAGGAGAGGTCGCCTTGGATTGCCTTCCCTCTACAGATGCAGCCTGACCCACTGAGTTCCTCCACTGCTGTTTAAGAAGGAATTGCAGATGCTGGACAATCGAAGGTAGACAAAAGTGCTGGAGAAACTCAGCGGGTGCAGCAGCATCTATGGAGCGAAGGAAATAGGCAACGTTTTGGGCTGAAACCCTTCTTCAGACTGATGGAGGGTGGCGGGGAGAAGGAAGAAAAAAGGAGGAGGAAGAGCCTGAGGGCTGAGGGATGGGAGGAGAGAGCCAGAGGGCTGAGGAAAGGGAGGAGACAGCAATGGCTAACAAAATTGGGAGAATTCAATGTTCATGCCCGCAGGATGCAGACTCCCCAAGCGGAATATGAGGTGCTGTTCCTCCAATTTCCGGTGTTGCTCATTCTGGCCATGGAGGAGACCCAGGACAGAGAGGTCGGATGGGGAATGGGAGGGGTAGTTGAAGTGCTGAGCCATCGGGAGGTCAGGTAGGTTCTTGTGGACCGAGCGTAGGTGTTCGGCGAAACGATCGCCCAGCCTCCGCATAGTCTCACCGATGTAGATCAGCTGACATCTAGAGCAGCGGATGCAATAGATGAGGTTGGAGGAGATACAGGTGAACCTCTGTCGCGCATGGAACGACTGCTTGGGTCCTTGAATGGAGTCGAGGGGGGAAGTAAAGGGACAGGTGTTGCATCTCTTGCGGTTGCAATGGAAAGTGCCCGGGGAGGGGGTGGTACAGGAGGGAAGGGAAGAATTGACAAGGGAGTTACGGAGGGAGCGGTCTTTGCGGAAGGCAGACATGGGGGGAGATGGGAAGATGTGGAGAGTGGTGGGGTCACGTTGGAGGTGGCGAAACTGACGGAGGATTACTTGTTGTATGTGACGGCTGGTGGGGTGAAAGGTGAGGACTAGGGGGACTCTGCCCTTGTTGCGAGTGCGGGGATGGGGAGAGAGAGCAGTGTTGTGGGGTATGGAAGAGACCATGGTGCGAGCCTCATCTATGGTGGAAGAGGGGAACCCCCGTTCCCTGAAGAATGAGGACATTTCAGATGCCCTGGTGTGGAACGCCTCATCCTGGGAGCAGATGCGGCGTAGACGGAGGAATTGGGAGTAGGGGATGGAGTCCTTACAGGAAGCAGGGTGGGAAGAAGTGTAGTCCAGATAGCCATGGGAGTCAGTAGGTTTATAGTGGAGAGGTCAAGGAATGGTAAGGAAGTGTCGGAAACAGTCCAGGTGTATTTGAGTGGTGAAGTGGATGAAGTCAGTCAGTTGTGTGTGGGTGCAGGAGGTGGCACCAAAGCAGTCGTTGATGTAACGGAGGTAGAGGTCGGGGATGGGGCCCTGGTACGTATTGAACAAGGATTGTTCGATGTACCTGACAAAGAGGCAGGCGTAGCTGGGGCCCATGCGTGTGCCCATAGCTACGCCTTGTATTTGGAGGAAATGGGAGGAGTCAAACGTGAAGTTATTGAGGATAAGGACCAGCTCTGCTAGGCGGAGGAGGGTGTCAGTGGCCGGATGTAGGTTGTTTCTCTGGTCGAGGAAGAACCGGAGGGCTTTGAGACCATCCTGGTGGGGGATGGAGGTGTAGAGTGACTGGACATCCATGGTGAAGATGAGGGGGTGAGGGCCTAGAGAATGGAATGCGCGGAGACGGCGGAGAGTGTCTGAGGTGTCTTGAACATAGGTGGGAAGGGATTTAACCTAGGGGGATAGGATGGAGTCAAGATATGTGGAAATTAGTTCGGTGGGGCACGAACAGGCAGAGACAATGGGTCTACCGGGGCAGTCAGGTTTGTGAATTTTGGGGAGAAGATAAAATCGGGCCGTGAGGGGCTGGGGAACGATGAGGTTGGAGGCTCGGTCGGGCAGGGCGTGGGAGTTGTTGAAGTCGGTGATGGTGCTAGAGATGGTGGCCTGGTGCTCGTCAGTGGGGTCATGGTCCAGGGGTAAGTAGGAGGAAGTGTCCGAGAGTTGGCGCATGGCCTCAGCTTTGTAGAGATCAACGCACCAGACTAACACGGCACCTCCCTTGTCGGCTGGAGGTAGGGAACTGGAGCTGAAAGCCATGAGGTATGAGATGGAGGCGCAGGCAGGCCCCGAGAAAGCAGATGTGGCTGTGGGATCTAGTCTGGGTAAGGATGTGGTCGAAGAGTTGGAGGGCAGGGGGGGATCACAGAGAGAGGGCAGTTAGAGAGGGAACCTGGGTGATGTTTCAGGTTGAGACCCTTCTTCAGAAGTTATAGGTGGATATAGGTGAGGGAGACATAAGAAACTGCAGATGCGGGAATCATGCAAAGAACACAATTTAGTTAGATGCACAGAATCTCTTGCCCAGAGTGACGGAATCGAGGACCAAAGGACATGGGTTCAAGTTGAAGGGGAAAAGTTTTAATAGGTATCTGAGGGGTAACCTTTCAACAGAGGGTGGTGGGTGTATGGAACGAGCTGCCGGAGGAGGTAACTGGCTGAGTCTATCCCAACATTTAAGAAACAGTTATAGACAGGTACATAGATTGGACAACTTTGGAAGGAAATGGACCAAATGCAGGCAGGTGGGACTAGTGTAGCCGGGACATATTGGTCAGTGTGGGCAAGTTGAGTCGAAGGTCCTGTTTGCACACTGTATCACCCTATAACTCTAACACGAAGTGCTGCTGTAACTCAGCAGGTCAGGCAGCATCTGTGGAGAACATGGATAGGTGACATTCCACACAGTGCTGGGGTAACTCAGTGGGTCAGGCAGCATCTGTGGAGAACATAGATAGGTGATGTTTCACAGAGTGCTGGAGTAACTCGGCGGGTCAGGCAGCATCTGTGGAGAACATGGATAGGAGACATTTCTGGTTAGGACCCTACTTCAGACTGACATGTTAACAGATAAGGGGGTGATCGGCAGATGAGTGAAGTAAGTGACAGAGGCGAGAGAAAATAAGGGGATAAAAATATGTGAGATAAGGAGAGATGAATGTATATGTGGGGCTTTAAGTGACATTGGTCAGGTAGCATTTGGAGCATTGCCTACAGTTCAGGTCACTCTTTGGGGAAGGTGCAGAGATAGTTAACCAGAATGGTTTAAAACAAGGAACTGCAGATGCTGGTTTACAAAAAAGGACACAAAATGCTGGAGTAACTCAGCGGGACAGGCAGCATCTCTGGAGAGAAGGAATGGGTGACATTTCGGGTCGAGACTGAGGAGGGTCTCGACCAATAACGTTACTCATTCTTTCCAGCATTTTATGTTTACCTAAACAGCGCCTATCCACGTGACGGTGTGCCAGCACGCTGGAGGAGCGGGCAAAAGCCTGGCCGGTGTGGAATTGCCGGTGCTCCAGCAGGTGGTCAAGGCGGGTGAAACCCTTACCACTGGACGGGCAGGGGAAGGGACGCTCACCGCTGTGGGTACGCCGGTGCTGCCACATGCTGGACATGTGGGTGAAACCCTTGCCACACTCAGCTCACATTAAGGATCTCTCCCTGGTGTGTATCCGCTGGTGCTCCCGCAGCCCCCATTCTCTCGTCACAGTGGGAGCAGCTGCTCACCGGCGTGCGACCGTCGGTGCTGTTGCAACCCCTGCGAGCTGTCAAACGACTCACCACAGTGCGGGCAGTCGTAGGGCTGGTCACTGGTGTGCACATGCTGGTGAGACAAGGCATGGGAGGCCATGGCAAAGCGCTCTCCACACACTGGGCTGGGGACGGGACGGTCGCCGGCGTGCATCCGCTGGTGGGACAGCAGCTTGGTGGACTTGATGAAGCCCTTGCCGCACTGGGCGCAGGTGTAGGGGCGCTCACCGGTGTGGATGCGCCGGTGCTCTTGCAGGCTGTCTGAGCGGGTGAAGCCCTTGCCGCACTGGGCGCAGGTGTAGGGCCGTTCCCCGTTGTGGGTGCTCTGGTGCAGCAGTAGCCTGGTGGAGTTGGTGAAGCCCTTGCTGCACTGGGCACAGGTGTAGGGGCGCTCGCCAGTGTGGGTGTGCTGGTGCTTCAGCAGGTTGCTGGAGCGGGTGAAGCCCTTGCCGCACTGGGTGCAGGTGTAGGGGCGCTCGTCGGTGTGGGTGCGCTGGTGCTCGAGCAGGCTATCGGAGCGGGTGAAGCCCTTGCCGCACTGGGCGCAGGTGTAGGGATGCTCGCCGGAGTGGGTGCGCTGGTGCTTCAGCAGGTTGCTGGAGTGGGCGAAGCCCTTGCCGCACTGGGCACAGGTGTAGGGGCGCTCCCCGGTGTGCACCCGCCGGTGGACCTTCAGGAGCGTGGACGACTTGAAGCCTTTGTCGCAGTCGGAGCAGGTGAAGGGCCTATCGCCGGCATGCACGCGTTTGTGCAGCAGCAGTGTGTTGTGACGGGTGAAACTCTTGCCGCAATCCGAGCAGTCGAATGGGCGTTCTCCTGTGTGCACACGCTGGTGGATCTCCAGCTGGCTCGGGTAATGCCAGGCCTTGCCACACACGGCACATTCAAAACGCTTCTCTTTGTTGTGCCCCGTCATGTGGTCCTCCACCGAAGCTCAGCCTGCACACCGAGCAGATGGGGGCTCACTGGCCCTCCTCAATGGCCGATCACGCCTCCGTCTCTCCTTCCGTTCCTAAACCCTGCAGAAAGGGAACAGAGGGTCAACAAGCTGGCAAACAGGACATTACTAATGCGTGAGCATTACTAGTGCTTGAGCGGGGTTATTGAGGGAGGAGATGAGGTGTCAGGGAGGGGGAGAAGTGTGGCAGGAAGGAGGGGAGACATGGTGAGGAGGCAAGTGGGGAAGGGCCATGAGGACAGTGGAAGTGAGGGGAGGGGGGGGAAGAGAGGGGGTAGGGGGGAGAAAGAGGGCAGGGGAGAAGTGGGGGCTCCACACTGACCTGGGGGGTGCCGAGCATCCGGGCACCGTGTTGAGCCGCCACGACTGGCGCCCTGATGTCACCCCCAATCAAGATACAAGAGAGTTTATCGTCATGTGTCCCAGATAGGACAATGAAATTCTTGCTTTGCATCAGCACAACAGAATATAGAAGCCATGGATACAGAACAAATCAGTGTGTCCATATACCATTATGGATAAATATATACACACATGAATTAAAAACAACAGATGAAGTGCAAATAAACAGATAATGGGCACACAAAATTGCTGGAGGAACTCAGCGGGTGCAGCAGCATCTATGGAGCGAAGGAAATAGGCGACGTTTCGGGCCGAAACCTGAAGAAGGGTTTCGGCCCGAAACGTCGCCTATTTCCTTCGCTCCATAGATGCTGCTGCACCCGCTGAGTTCCTCCAGCAATTTTGTGTACCTTCGATATTCCAGCATCTGCAGTTCCCTTTTGAACAACAGCTAATGGGCTATTGATGTTCAGAGTTTTGTTTGAGTTGAGTTTAATAGCCTGATGGCTGTGGGGAAGACGCTGTTTCTGAACCTGGTCATTGCATTATTTAGGCTCCTCTACCTGAAGGTAGCAGGGAGACCAGGATGGTGTGGGTCCTTGATGATACTGCCAGCCTTTTTGAGGCAGCGACTGCGATAGATCCCGTCGATGGTAGGGAGGTCAGAGCCGATGATGGACTGGGCAGTGTTTACTACTTTTTGTAGTCTTTTCCTCTCCTGGGCGCTCAAGTTGCCGAACCAAGCCACGATGCAACCGGCTCAAGTTGCCGAACCAAGCCACGATGCAACCGGTCAGCATGCTCTCTACTGTGATTGGCGCTGAGTCACCTGGGGGGGGGATATGCTTCATGGGAAGAAGGTTACAGAGTGCTGCAGTAACTTCGCGGGTCGAGCAGCGTCTGTGGGGAACGTGGATAGGTGCACAGTGGCCTCCCGCCGCCATGGGGTGCTGCAGTCGGACGAGAGACGCTGCACCAGGGGCCTTCCCGCCGCCAGGGGCCGCTGCAATCGGAGGACCAGAGACGCTGCACCGCGGCCTTCAACGGACAGGGGGCGCTACAGTTGGAGGACCAGAGGGCGCCCACCTCGGGCTCCCCGGCTCCCCGGCCGCAGGAAGGGGGGGAGGAGGGGGTGGGGAGAGGACGCGGGGCCGAGCGGCGGCGGCGGCGGCGGATGTTCCCACCTGAGCTCCTGTCGCTGAGCGACCTCCACCCGTCGGCTGCATTCGGACCCACCTCACGTGACCGGCGGCCAATCGGAGCAGGTTCCGCTTCCCCCCGGCCCCGACGTCACAAAGGTCCAGGTACCGCCCCCTCCTTGCGTTCGCCCAATTAGATCCGCGTCCCCGCCACAGGCGACCGCGCCCTATAGGTCGAGCCGTAGCCCCGCCCCTCTGACGGACAGCGCCTTCCGCCAATCGTAGATGGGGGAGAGCGAGGGGAAGAGCACGAGAGGGGGGGGGGGGGGGGGGGGAGGGAGGGGGAGGGGGGAGAGGAGAAGGAGAGGCGGGCGAGAGGAGAAAGGGGCATTGGTGTGCTAGGAAATGAAAAAGTGGATACATTAGCAAAAGAGGCCGATAAAAAAGAGAACATAGAGGTAAACTTACAATTATCCAAATCTGAAGGTAGACACATTGTGTGGAAGAAAATAAATCAGGAATGGCAACAATACTGGGAACAGGAGACAAAGGGGAGACACCACTATTCGCTACAAAACAGAGTGGGCATTACAGCAAGAAGAGGGGGGAACAGGAGAGAACAGGTAGTATTAGCAAGATTGAGGATAGGACACACTCACCTGAACAGCACATTAAAAATGTTGGGAAAACACCCTACTGGGATGTGTGAGGAATGCCATCAGCCATACAGAACAGTTCAGCATGCTCTAGTTGCATGTAGAAGATATGAAACAGAAAGAAGAGTTTTGATCAGTGAAATGAAGAAAATTGGAATGACAGATATATCAGTGAAGAACATTCTCTAGTATGGAGGGGAAGGAAAAGGAGTAAAGGTGTTGTTTAATTTCTTGAGGGCCTCTGGCCTTATAAAAATGATATAATGTAAAGACATGAGGACTGTGGAGTGAAGCCAGAAGGTGGCAGCAATGCAACGTTATGGATGCCGGCTGCCGTAAAACTCCGAAGAAGAAGAAGAAGAGGAGAAAGGGGGGGGGGTATTCTTTTTGCTGTTATTAATGCACGGCGTCGTCTAATTGCTAATGTTTTGACCCAAAACTACATCATTCAGTTCCAATCACAAATATATTATATATCTGGCGCTAATCACCCACAAAATATCTCGCAGGAATGGTTTTTTGCTTCAGAGGTTTGGTACGTTGGTGTCGACCCAGTGTTTTAGGCCCCAGGCCTGTGTTCCGAGCTTTACCCGAAGTTCTGGGATGCTAGGCCTGTTTCATAGGCCTCAGGCCTGTGTTGGCTGGGCCGTCTCCTCCCACCAACTTTCTTGCCTTCTCCTCCCCCCTTTCTTCCCCTCCCTTCCCCCTTTCATCCCCTCCCCCCTTCATCCCCTCCCCCCTTTCTTCCCCTCTTTCTTCCCCTCCCGGGTCCTTTTCACAATGGCAGGCAGTGACTAGTGGGGTACCGCAAGGCTCAGTGCTGGGACCCCAGCTATTTACAATATATATTAATGATCTGGATGAGGGAATTGAAGGCAATATCTCCAAGTTTGCGGATGACACTAAGCTGGGGGGCAGTGTTAGCTGTGAGGAGGATGCTAGGAGACTGCAAGGTGACTTGGATAGGCTGGGTGAGTGGGCAAATGTTTGGCAGATGCAGTATAATGTGGATAAATGTGAGGTTATCCATTTTGGTGGCAAAAACAGGAAAGCAGACTATTATCTAAATGGTGGCCGACTAGGAAAAGGGGAGATGCAGCGAGACCTGGGTGTCATGGTACACCAATCATTGAAAGTAGGCATGCAGGTGCAGCAGGCAGTGAAGAAAGCGAATGGTATGTTAGCTTTCATAGCAAAAGGATTTGAGTATAGGAACAGGGAGGTTCTATTGCAGTTGTACAGGGTCTTGGTGAGACCACACCTGGGGTATTGCGTACAGTTTTGATCTCCAAATCTGAGGAAGGACATGATTGCCATAGATTGCCATAGAGGGAGTGCAGAGAAGGTTCACCAGACTGATTCCTGGGATGTCAGGACTGTCTTATGAAGAAAGACTGGATAGACTTGGTTTATACTCTCTAGAATTTAGGAGATTGAGAGGGGATCTTATAGAAACTTATAAAATTCTTAAGGGGTTGGACAGGCTAGATGCAGGAAGATTGCTCCCGATGTTGGGGAAGTCCAGGACAAGGGGTCACAGCTTAAGGATAAGGGGGAAATCCTTTAAAACCGAGATGAGAAGAACTTTTTTCACACAGAGAGTGGTGAATCTCTGTAACTCTCTGCCACAGAGGGTAGTCGAGACCAGTTCATTGGCTATATTTAAGAGGGAGTTAGATGTGGCCCTTGTGGCTAAGGGGATCAGAGGGTATGGAGAGAAGGCAGGTACGGAATACTGAGTTGGATGATCAGCCATGATCATATTGAATGGCGGTGCAGACTCGAAGAGCCGAATGGCCTACTCCTGCACCTAATTTCTATGTTTCCCCTTCCCCCATTCCTCTCCTCCCCTCCCCCCCCCTTTCTTCACCTCTCCTCCCTCCTTTCCTCTCCCCCTTTCTTCATCTCTCCTCCCTCCTTTCCTCTCCCCCCTTTCTCCTCTCCTCCATCATACCCTCTCCTCTCCCTCTCCTCCCCTCTCACCCCCCCCCCTTTCCTCCCCTCTTCCCCCCCCCCTTTCCTTCCACTCCTCCCCCCTTTTCGCCCCTCTCCTACTCCCTTTCCCCCCCTCTTCCCTTTCATCTCCCTTCCCCTCTGCTCCTGAAATTAGACCGATTTGTTGATTGGACAGGAATTTGAAGGGAATCTGCTCGGTGATTGGACGCGATGCCCTTGGAGACAGCGTCTGATTGGCTGGAACTTAGACCGGCGCGGATTTTAAGGGGGCTGGTCGGTGATTGGACGCGAGTCCCCTTGGAGACAGCGTCTGATTGGCCGCGTAAAGGCGGGAGGAGTCGGTTACAGAAGCCGTTTGGATTCCAACTTGGGGGTGAGGGAGGAGAGAGAGAGATAATTATGCTTTATGTTTATGATTAATGTTACGCTCATTAGTTGACTGTGTTATTGATTACATATTATCTGATTGTTATAGCTGTTTATTGGTCGACTAAGCAGAAATAAATTGGGGGTTTTTTTCTTCGAGTCCTTTGCAATCTCAGATGTCGTTGTGCAAGTATCTGGCGCAGGTCACAGCTGGTCGGGTCGGTTCAGCCAGGTCCTGGGGGCTGCACTGGGGGGCGTCGTCACACTCCAGTAGGTGGGACATTGTCTGTACTGCTCCACAGCTGCATGTGTCTTCTGCCTGGTAGTTCCATGCTTTCATGAGTGCTTTGCACCTCCCCTGCTCCACTCGTAATCTGTTGAGGGTCTTCCAGGTTGGCCATGGGAGGTCGTGCCCGCTGGCGAGGCATTCAGTCGGAGTGATTCCTCTCTCCATCCAGTCGTGGGCTCGTGTGATGTGCTGGTTCCATTCATCTTTCCAGATGTTGGTCCTTGCTGTTTCTTTGGTTCTCTGGAGAGGTGGGACCAAAGATCATCTATGATCTTTGGGTGGGGCTGCCTGCAAGAAACTGGCTCTGGATTTCAGTCGGGATGGAGGTGCTGTGTGTCCGTGCAGGGGGTGCCTGGTATCGATCTCCTGTGCTCTCCTCTTCGGACAGATTTGGACAAGTCCGGGCACGTCGCATCGGCCTCTGCAGTCCGTCTGTCTTTTTATTATTTTCTATCTCGTTTTAATGCAGTTTTTATTTATTTTTTTGACGGGGTATGTGTGTGGGGGAAACTTTAAAATCTTTCCCCTGCAACGGAGACCCGACCTTTTCTCTGTCGAGTCTCGGTTGTCGTTGGGGCTGCAACGTGGAGCGGCCTCCAGCAGGAACGACCTGGGGCTCCAGTCACGGAGCTGCGGACCTACTCACCATCACGGAGCTGGCCGAGTCCGGAGCAGGAGGAGCGGTGGTGGCGCGCTGCTGTGACCCGACCCCCGGGGATCCGAAGGCTCCAACCGCAGGTCTGGCAGACAGGAACACCGGGTGCCCCCGGGTCCCTGCTGGGAGACCGCTCTTAGGGGCTTCTGCAACGGCGACTTCACCCGCCCGAGTTGCGGGGTTGGTGTTTACCTGGAACGGGGCCTGACATCGCCCGGCGCGGCTTGGAATGACCGCGGGACTTTGCTAGCGCCGGCCGAGGGCTCCAACAACAAGACCAGGATCGCGGCCTTGCACCACCCGGCGCGGCGTAAATGGCCGCGGGACAATTGCCATCGCCCGCCGGGGGCTTTGACTCTGACATGGGGGGGGGGGGGGGGGGTGAGGGGAGTGCAGGGGAGAGGTACGTTTTTGCCTTCCATCACAGCGAGGAGGAGATGCGCTGTGATGGATGTCTGTGTAAATTGTGTTGTGGCTTGAGTCTTTTTCTTTTTGTAAGTATGACAGCAGAAACAACATTTCATTTGGATCTCAACGAGGTTCAAATGACAAATAAATTTGTATTGTATTGTATTGTAGATACATGGATTGGAACGGGTTAGAGGGATATTGGGCAATAGCGGCTGGCCGGGAGAGCTTAAATGGGGCATTTTAAATAATGCATTGATGATGTAACGGTGGTCAAACCCGTCAGGAGGCGTGCCAATCAGAAACCTTTACTAACTGGGGAAGTGTGTTCCCTACTGAGAATCCGGAATGCTGCATTTAAATCTGGGGACAACGCAGCATACAAACTGGCAAGGAGTAACCTACCCCGGGGGATCAGGGAAGCGAAGAGGCTGTATGGAGAAAAACTTAATAGCCACTTCGCAAATGACAAAGACACACTTTGCTTGTGGCAGGGATTTCATACCATCACAGACTACAAGCCCCCCCCCCCCTACCAGATGAACTGAACGAGTTCTACGCACGGTTTGAGGTTAAAAACAGCACCCAGACACGTGCACTACTGCCATCTCCCAGTGACCAGTCGCTCAGGCTGTCCGCAGCCGGAGTTAAAAAGGCCTTTGCCAGCATTAATCCACGCAAAGCTGCAGGGCTGGACAACATTCCTGGATGTGTTTTAAGAGACTGCGCCGAGCAACTGAAAAATGTCTTCACAGACATGTTTAACATCTCACTCAGCCAGGCAGTAGTGCCCAACTGTCTTAAGAGTGCCACCGTCGTCCCTGTCCCGAAGAAACCAAACCCAGCCTGCCATAATGACTTTCGACCAGTGGCTCTAACACCCATAGTGATGAAGTGTTTTGAGCGACTGGTTATGCAGCATATCAAAAATAGTCTACCTGCCGACCTAGACCCACTGCAGTTCGCCTACAGAGCCAACCGATCCACAGAGGACGCAATCTCAACAACACTGAACCTCGTACTGTCACACCTTGATCGGAAAAATATTTATGCCAGGATCCTCTTCATAGACTTCAGCTCTGCGTTTAACACAATCATTCCGCAGCAGCTGGTGGAGAAGTTGGAGCTATTGGGGGTTGATGCTGGCACATGTAACTGGGTCCTGAACTTTCTATCGCAACGGCAGCAGACAGTCAGGGTGGGCAGTAGGACATCAAAAACCATAGCCGTGAGCACTGGCTCGCCCCAAGGCTGTGTCCTAAGCACCCTGCTGTTTAGTCTGCTTACACACGACTGTACTGCTAGACTCAACAACAACTTCATCAACAAGTTCGCTGATGACACAACAGTGGTGGGTCTCATCAGTGACAATGATGAGTCGGCGTACAGGATGGAGGTGGAGCTGCTCACAGGATGGTGCAAATCCCACAACCTCATTCTCAACGTGGGAAAAACTAAGGAGATGGTGGTTGACTTCAGGAGGGCGGGAAAACAACACCTTACACCTCTGCACATCGATGGAGCTGATGTGGAAAGGGTCGGCAGCGTGAAGTTCCTAGGACTCCACCTGTCAGATGACCTGACGTCCACGACCAACACCACAGCACTGGTCAAGAGAGCCCAGCAGTGACTACACCCTCTCCGAAGACTACGGAAAGCAGGTCTCCCCACTACACACCTACGAACTTTTTATAGGGGGACAATCGAGAGCACATTAACCTACGGCATCACTTCCTATTTCGGGAGCTGCAAGGCATACGAACGGCACCAACTAGACAGGATTGTGAAGACTGCCAGCAGGATTATTGGTGCTCCACTCCCTTTCCTGTTGGACATATACAGGAATAGATGTATCAGCAGAGCCATCTCCATCATCAAAGACCCCTACCACCCATCGCATCACATATTCTCCATCCTGCCATCTGGGAAGAGGTACAGGAGCATTAGCTGCAAAACCAGCAGGATGCTCCTCAGCTTCTTCCCGCAGGCTATAAGACTGATAAACGGACTTTGCCCCCTGCCAAAGTATCGCGCACCAACCACCAACCTGGACACGCTGCAGCAGAGCCACTGTCGTGCCGCTGCCGATCGGAACGCCTGTTGATGTTTAGTAGAGAGTAGTGTTTAATTTGTTCATGATGTATGTATTTTTATTTCTATTTATTTTTTACTGTACACTGAATGGACACTGGTTGAGCAACGTTTTTTTTTGTTTTCTCTGGGTATGTGAGTACTCAGGAAAATGACAATAAAGATATACTATACTATTTTGGTCGCTATGGACAAATTAGACCTCAGATACAATACAATACAATTCAATTTATTGTCATTTGGACCCCGTGAGGTCCAAACGAAATGCCGTTTCTGCAGCCATACATTACAACAAATAGACCCAAGACACAACATATTTTACATAAACATCCATCACATTGCTGTGATGGAAGGCCAAAAAAACTTCTCTCTCCACTGCACTCTCCCCCCCATGTCAGAGTCAAAGTCAAAGCCCCCGGCGGGCGATGGCGAATTGTCCCGTGGCCATTAAACCACGCCGGGTAATGCAAGGTCGCACACCGGGTCTTGGTGTTAGAGCCCCCGGTGCGCGCTCGCAGCCCGCCGCCATTCCAAGCCGCGCGGGGCGGTGCTGTAAGGCCCCGCTCCAGGAGCTCTTCAACCCCGCAACTCGGGAGGGAGAAGTCGCCGTTGCGGAAGCCCCGAAAGCGGTCTCCCCCCAGGGACCCGCGGGCTCCCGGTGCCGTCCGCCAAACCCGCAGTTGCAGCCACCGAAGCTCCGGGGGTCGGGCCGCAGCAGCGTCCACCACAGCTCCACCCGCTCTGGACTCGGCCAGCTCCGCGACGGTGAGGTGAGTGTCGGCACTGGAGTCCCCGGTTTTCCTGTTGGAGGCCGCTCCTCGTTGCGGCCCCAACGACAACGGAGACCCGACAAAGAAAAGGTCGGGTCTCCCGTGCAGGGAGAGATTTAAAAGTTTCCCCCTCCCCCCCACACCACCCCCACCCCCCCCACACACATACCCCAACAAAAATAACAAAACTACATTAAAACATAGACATAAAATAATAAAAACGCAGACGGACTGCAGAGGCCGCTGCTGGCGAGAGCCGCGCCGCCTACCGTTACCATGCTGTATGATAGTATAAATCTATCACTACAACTCTAAATTCAAGAATATGCAAAGCAGAAATAAAATAGTTTTGCGGAAAGCGGCTGGTGCGAGTTATTCTGGCGTGCCGTCAATCGTTAGATAGTGTACTTCTAATGTTTAAGACTATAATTGATCTGTCTCTCCATAATCGCAGAGGGCTGGAGAATACCCAGGGTTCTTCTTTTGTTCAAGGAAGGAAGTAGAGATGAACCAGGAAATGATAGGCCGGTGAACCTCGTCAGTGGTTGGCAAGCCATTGGAGAGGGTTCCTTGGAATATGATTTGCTCGCACATGGAATAGAATAGGATTATTAGGGAAAGTCAGTGTGACAGATGGCGCAATGGGCTAAGTGTTCGGCTGGCGACCGGAAGGTAGCCGGTTCGAATCCCGCTTGGAGTGCATACTGTCGTTGTGTCCTTGGGCAAGACACTTCACCCACCTTTGCCTGTGTGTGAATGTGTGTGAGTGATTGGTGGTGGTCGGAGGGGCCGTAGGCGCAGAATGGCAGCCACGCTTCCGTCAGTCTGCCCCAGGGCAGCTGTGGCTACATAAGTAGCTTACCACCACCGAGTGTGACTGAGGAGTGAATGAATAATGCGATGTAAAGCGCCTTGAGTATTAGAAAAGCGCTATATAAATCCCATCCATTATTATTATTATTATTATTATTATTATGTCATATGAATGACTGAGTTTTTGCGAAGGTGATATAGGTGATTGTAAAGAAATGTTATCAACACACTGTGATTACTTCTTTTATTCATATTGTGGCATTACAGAGAGCACTAGCTGTACGTGGTCTGTCACGGAAACTAGAGAGCGATATGTGGGTGGGGAGGTTGTAATTATACTTGTGATATGGGGAGTGATTAGTAGTGATGAGGTAACTATATTAAGGGTCACATGCATATATCATCTACATCCTTCCCCTTGGAAATGAAAGACAAATAAAGTAGTGACAGGGCGACCACGTCTCGTGCGCTAGAAATGGTTAAGCAAAATCGCCATAGCGGACAGGCGGCTTGACAACACGTCCCGACCGGGTTCGCATCTCGCCATCTTCCCTCCCTGCAGGAACAAGTGGAGACAGTACGGCATCAGGTGCAGACGGCCGAACTGGAACAGGGGTGCCGGGAGGGGACGGAGAAGACAAGGGCAGAAGGGCATGAGGGGATGCGGGACTCGCAGAGGACTGCGCGCGGGCAGGTGAGGGAGGGTGAACCGGAGGAGGAGCGGACGGATAGAGCTGTGAGGGTAGAGACCGTGGCATGCGAGGAGCGATGGGCCGAGCATCGCCTGGAGGCTGACATTTCAGCGGGGGAGCAAAGGGATCTGCGGGTGGTGGTCGCGGCTCGTTGACGAGCCGCAGATGTTGGCGGGACCGGCGGTAGATGGTTCCTGCATGGTCGACGAGATAGGACCGAGGCGACCCAGCAGTGGCGACTACGGTAGCGAGCCGGGAGTGACCGGTGGGGGTCTGCATGCGGACAACTTGACCGGGGAAAAGGCGCGGCAGGAGACGGCAGGACTTGTCATGGGAGCGTTTCTGAACATCGCGCTTAAAGGCAATGCGCTCCTGAACAGCAGCGGGCTTGAGGACAGAGGGGATGAGTGAGCGCTGGGCCACCGGGATCGGAGGTCTGGTAGTGCGAGACATGAGCCGCTGAGCAGGGGAGCCCATGACAGGGTCACGGGATATGTTGCGAAGGTTCAGGAGGGCTAGAAAGAAGTCAGAGTTGGACAAACTACATTATTCCAGTAAGTTCTTTGCACTGCGGACGGCGCGCTCGGCCAGACCGTTGCTTTGCGGGTACTCAGGGCTGCTGGTGAAGTGGCGGAAGTTCCAGCTGGTTGCGAAAGCCCTAAACTCGGAGCTCGTGAATTGGCTGCCGTTGTCCGACTGCAGGCTGGCCGGGGTGCCAAAGGTGGAGAAATGGCGGCGCAGCTTATCGACAACGGCCGAAGAGGTGAGGGAATGCAGCTGGTCGACCTCGAACCAGTTGGAGTAGGAGTCGACTAGTACCAGGAAGTGTTTGCCTCGCCACTCGAAAATGTCAGTGGCAACCGCCATCCAGGGCAGTTCGGGTGCAGCCTGCTGCAGAAGCGGCTGTCGTTGCTGGTGGGGGGTGAGGCTGTTGCAGGTGGAACATGAAGATACCCTCTCCCGGATGTATTGAGCCATACCAGGCCAGTAGAACTGGCTCTGGGCGTGAGACAAGGTGGCTTCGGCCCACAGGATGACCGTTATGAGCGGCCTGAAAATAGTGGTCGTGCAGAGCAGCAGGCACTACCACCTTGTGTCCTTTCACGACCACGCCGTCGTGGAGTACGAGCTCATCACGGACCAGGAAGTAGGGCACTTTAGCTGGGTACGTCCCCTGGGAGCAGTGCCGGACCTCGGGGGTCGTGGCGGGGTAGGGTTCTGCCAAGGGCGGGTAACGCTAGCAAAGTTAATGTCCTGATCAGCCGGTGACACTGCCGAAGTGACGGCTTCGGCTAAACGGCAGGCATGCATAGCCTCGTTAAAAGACAGGTCGGGCTTGCGCAAAAGTTAAGCCCTGAGCTTTTCATCGCGGAGACCGTAAACCAGAAGGTCCCTGGTCAGCTCCTCGGGGGTCAGCGTGTCAAGGCGACACCGTCTGGCCAGGTGTCGCAGCACAGCAACATAGTTCTCAGCAGATTCACCAGGGGCGCCGACCGAACAGTTTGAAACGTTCTAAAATGCAATTAGTCGGAATGTCGCAAATCGCGGTAAACTTAGCCAATAAATATACCGGGTCCCGAACAGATTCACCCGCAGCGTAGACGAAGAAATCTGACCGAGCCAGGGCATCGGGACCAGCCAGGTTAAGGAGTAGAGAAGCTTGGACGGCTGGAGTAGCGGCAGGATGAGCGATTGTGACATAGTGGTCGAAGTCACGTCTAAAGACATCCCATCGATGGGCAATGTCTGCATCGAAAACGAGCACATCGGGTTTGCGGCAAGAAGTGGCCATAACGAGGAAACAAGGAGGGGGTAACAGAAAACTGGGGCAAAATTAAACAAACAACCGATAAACATGAGGCGCAAGGGTAAGAGGGTTGACACCATGTAAAGAAATGTTATCGACACACTGTGACTTTACTTCTTTTATTCATACTGTGGCATTACAGAGAGCACTAGCTGTACGTGGTCTGTCACGGAAACTAGAGAGAGATATGTGGGTGGGGAGGTTGTAATTATACTTGTGATATGGGGAGTGGTTAGTAGTGATGAGGTAACTATATTAAGGGTCACATGCATATATCATCTACAGTGATCGATGAGGGAATGATAATATCCTAGTTAATAATGGAATATTTTATGTATTTTAATAAGTAAAGATTAATTTGGATTTTGGGTTCTGAGTAAATGAAAGCTTTAAAATTGGGTTCTGTGGAAGGGCAGGGTAATCAGTAAATTGGAGGCCAGCATTCAAACTGCTTCCAAGCTGCTTCCTGTTGTGCCCAAGCAAAATATATTGACAATGGTGAGAGGGGATGTACTTGCTGAGATGGTTCTGGCTTCTGTAAACACAAGCCTTGGGAGAGGATGAGCTTCCTGAGAAATTGGTATTCTCTGCTAGCAGAAACGTCTGTGGGCAACTGATAAGGATGCTTACATTGTTTAAGAAGGTACTGCAGATGATAGACCTTTGACTAACTTCCTGTTATTTGGGATTTCGTAAGTAAAGTTTGTGATCGATATAACAATAGCATGAGAAACATAGAAACATAGAAACATAGAAATTAGGTGCAGGAGTAGGCCATTCGGCCCTTCGAGCCTGCACCGCCATTCAATATGATCATGGCTGATCATCCAACTCAGTATCCCGTACCTGCCTTCTCTCCATACCCTCTGATCCCCTTAGCCACAAGGGCCACATCTAACTCCCTCTTAAATATAGCCAATGAACTGGCCTCGACTACCCTCTGTGGCAGGGAGTTCCAGAGATTCACCACTCTCTGTGTGAAAAAAGTTCTTCTCATCTCGGTTTTAAAGGATTTCCCCCTTATCCTTAAGCTGTGACCCCTTGTCCTGGACTTCCCCAACATCGGGAGCAATCTTCCTGCATCTAGCCTGTCCAACCCCTTAAGAATTTTGTAAGTTTCTATAAGATCCCCTCTCAATCTCCTAAATTCTAGAGAGTATAAACCAAGTCTATCCAGTCTTTATTCATAAGACAGTCCTGACATCCCAGGAATCAGTCTGGTGAACCTTCTCTGCACTTCCCTCTATGGCAATAATGTCCTTCCTCAGATTTGGAGACCAAAACTGTACGCAATACTCCAGGTGTGGTCTCACCAAGACCCTGTACAACTGCAGTAGAACCTCCCTGCTCCTATACTCAAATCCTTTTGCTATGAAAGCTAACATACCATTCGCTTTCTTCACTGCCTGCTGCACCTGCATGCCCACTTTCAATGACTGGTGTACCATGACACCCAGGTCTCGCTGCATCTCCCCTTTTCCTAGTCGGCCAGTATTGTATTAGTGACAAGCATGCTTTGAATGTGTAGAGCTGTGATTGATATGTTCGACTCATTGCTGCCATTCTGTATGAGCATGTGAATATGTTTCCAAAACAGTATACAAATATGCTGTAGGTCTTCATTCTTTAGAGTGATGGCCTGGGTGGAGTTAAGTATCTGCTGTATGCTTGACTTTGTATCTCCTAGCACTCTCTAGCTAAATGATCATTAAAGCTTGTATTGGTTTTACCCAACTTATTGTAAGTTGTCTGTTTTAAGAAAATGAACCTTAACAGGAAGGGCAAGGGATGTTTTCTACACGGTCTTTTGAAAGGCATGGAATAAATCCCGTCATGGTAGGCTGATCCAGAAGATGAAGATACATGCGATGCGGTAATTCATGGTAAATTGCTCAGTTGCGTGACAATAAACTCACTTGAACTTGAACTTGATTCAGAACTGATAGTGTGTGGATGACTGTGTAGGAAGAGGGTTATTCTGGCTTGACGTCTGTGACTGATGGAGCCCGTAGTGGTCTGTGCTCAGAAATGTACTGTTTATGATATATGAAAATGACTTGGATGTAACTATAGATGGGTCGGTTGGTAAATTTGCAGACGCAAAAGAAATTGGTGGAATTGCAGAGAGTCAACGTTTTTAGTGGGATTTAGATTAGCTACTAAAATAGTCAGAGAAACGGCAGATGGAATTAAATACAAAGGGCATGGGTCTTTTATTGCACTTTAAGATTTTGAAAGGGAAACAGAAATGGCAATGCCCTCAACAGCAATGATGTGCAGAGGGTGCGGCAGAGGTTCACCTGCACCTCCTCCAACCTCATCTATTGCATCCGCTGCTCTAGATGTCAGCTGATCTATATCGGTGAGACCAGGCTTGGCGATCGTTTCACCGAACACCTCCGCTCGGTCCGCTCTAACCAACCTGACCTCCCGGTGGCTCAGCACTTTAACTTCCACCTCCCATTCGGTATCCGACCTCTCTGTCCTGGGCCTCCTCCACGGCCAGAGTGAGCAACAGCGGAAATTGGAGGAACAGCATCTCATATTCCGCTTGGGGAGTCTGCATCCTGGTGGCATGAACATTGAATTCTCACAATTCTGTTAACCTTTGCTGTCTCCTCTCCCTCCTACCTCAGCCCTCGGGCTCCTCCTCCTCCTTATTCCTTTCTTCTCCCTGCCTCCCCCCCCCCCCTATCAGTCCGAAACGTTGCCTATCTCCTTCGTTCCATAGATGCTGCTGCACCGGCTGAGTTTCTCCAGCATTTTTATGTACCTATGATGTGCAGAGGGATGTTCGGGGAGCAAAGCCATAACCGCTGAAAGTGCCGACAGTAGATAGAGTGGTAAAGAAAGAATATGGTATGCGTTCCCCTCCGGGGCATTCAGTGTGAGAATCACAAATTCATGCTGCAGCTTTACAGGACAAAAGGGGATGTACCAGAGTAACTCCGGGCCAGGCTGCAAGGCAGGAGAACATGAATAGGAGACATGTCATATCAGGAACCTTCTGCAGACTGTTTATAGTGGAGGTGGGTGGAGAAAGCTGGGAGACCATCTGCCTCACAGTGCCAGCGACCCGGGTTCGAACCTAACCTCGGGTGCTGCCTGTGTGGAGTTTGCACCTTCTTCCTGTAACCGCGAGGGTTATTTCCCAGACCTTTACATTCCTCCCACATCGTAAAGACGTTGATTAATTGGATCTCTGTAAATTGTCCCTAGTCTGCAAGGAATCGATATAAAGATGGGATAAATAGGAACGACTGATCGATGGACGATATACGCAGATGGCTAAAACATGCAATTGAATACCTTTCTGATGAGCAGATATTTCCAAGGAAGCCTTCATGGCTTTGAATCGATTCAACCTGTTGGAATAATTTCATGGAATGAGTTTGAGTTGCATTTTGACGCAAATGACAAATTCCGTACAGAAAAATTAATGTCCTGTACATTCTTTCCCCGTTGCTTTCAGCAAATCCTCCAGTTTTGGGAGCAGGTGAAGCATTTCCATATAAGTTTACGGGCCGTGGCTCTTTCTCAGTCACCAGGTTGAGGAGAAGTGTGGAACCGGCCGCACGGCTTCCTCTCTCCGTGCGTTTGATGACTTGCTGTGAAGAGCGTAGAGACAAGGAGTTTTAGAACTGTACAACACGGAAACGGAATCATCGGCCAACCTTGTTGATGGATTTACTGGAGTCACATAAGTGGTAGAATGATAGAGCAGTATACAGAGGAAGACAGGCCATTCAGCCCACATTGTCCATGCCAACCAAGTTGCAATTGTAAGCTAGGGCCATTTGCCTGCATTAGGCCCATAGCCCCGTAAGCCCATCCTATCCACACAACAGTCTAAAAGTCTTTTGCAATCCCTAATGTTATCTGCTTTTCCAGCTTCCTCTGGCATTGATTGATTGATTGATTATACCTTTAATAATCCTTTACAGGAAATTACAATGCCACGACAGCTTCAAGACAGACATAACACCACACATTTCCTCAAATAGCTTCCATACTTACCAAGTTAAAATACAAGTTAAAATACAAGTTAAAATACAATGAATGAAAAAAAAGTGCAGTTATTTATGCGCATTATGTAACCTTATAGCAGCTGGTAAACAAGACTTCCTATGTCTCTCAGTTTTTCACATTGGTGCAATCAGTCTCTGACTGAAGATGCTGCTCTTGATCACCTTCAGGGCATGGAGTGGGTGAGTGGGGTTGGTCATTATTGAACCCAGTTTGTTCAGAGTTCTGGCCTCTGCCACCTGCTGGACCGTTCGTTGCTCAGCTCCGACCACTGAGCCGGCCTTCCTGATCAGCTTGTCCAGTCTGTTTTTGTCCGCTATGCGGGCGCCATCTCCCCAACAGGCCACAGCAAAAAACAGAGCACTGGCCACCACTGAATGGTAGACACTGCATAGTAGGGGTTGGCAGATGTTAAATGACCTCAGCCTCCTTAAAAAATACAGTCGGCTTTGTCCCTTCCTGTACACCGCCTCCATATGACACTTCCAGTCCAGCTCACTGTCAAGCTGCGACCACCTCCACCTCAGTGCCCTTAATGGTGATTGGTGTTGCTTGTGTCCTCCTCCTCCCCCTCCTGAAGTCCACAACTATCTCCTTGGTTTTTTTGGTGTTAAGATGGAGGTTATTGTGTGCACTCCACTCCACAAAGTTGCTTATTGTGTCTCTATACTCCTCCTCATTGCCCCCTTTGATGAGGCCGACAACAGCTGTGTCATCCGAAAACTTCTGCAAAAAGCAGCTGTTGGTGTTATATTGGAGATCCGCGGTGTAGATGGTAAACAGGAATGGAGCCAGCACAGTTCCTTGTGGAGCCCCTGTGCTGCTCAAGATGGTGCTTGAGACATTGTTCTGTAGGCGCACGTACTGTGGTCTGAGGGAAAGGTAATCCAAACACCACAGTACCAGTGATGGATCCACTTTCATCTTCTCCCCTAGCAGTCGGGGCTGAATTGTGTTAAAGGCGCTTGAGAAGTCAAAAAATGTAATCCTTACCGATGCATCAGTAGTGTCCAAATGTGTGTACACCCTCTGCAGCATTGTGTTCCAGATATAGGCTGCTCTCCAAGTAAACCTGTTGTCCCCAGATCCCACCTAAATTTCTCCCATCTCCCCTCAAGCCTGCACCCTCCAGTTTGTGGATCCTTTATCCTGGAAAACAAGACTGTGTTCCCTTTATCCCAGAATCTCTTTGTCTTGCACACCTCAGTAAAGCCACCCCTCATTCTTTTGCAAACCAAAGAAAAAATATCCCAGCCTACCTAACCTCCCAATATAACTCAAGAAGTAGGCCTGGGCATCCTGGTTAATCTAGCCTGTATCATTTCCAACTGAATGACACGATTAATAAGGAAGATATTGTGAAGGAGCGGGACAGAGTCACATCAAATAAGAAAGCGAGGAAATGCTCAGGGATGGACCTCCCGGACATATGGAGCAGTGAATGCAGTGGCCGGCTGGGTCTTTGTAACTGAGAGCATTACAGTCCCATCCGGAGTTGGGAATTAGGAATTGTCGACAATCTCCTGGAGTATCAATGGGATCAAATTCCTCTGCCTTTCACTGTTCAAAATGACCTCTCAAGCCACTCCGAAGCACAATGCGGGCGCGCGATGAATGGGGAACAGGAAGTTCCGCACCATCCGACTTCACCAATTAAAAATGTAGAAAGGAACTGCATATAACCATATAATAATTCCAGCACGGAAACAGGCCATCTCGGCCCTTCTTGGTTCTTGGTTCTTGGGTCCTCCAAAATATTCCAACTGGAATTTAAACTGGAGGTGGTGAAGGGAGGGATTAAGCCAGACAGGGTATAAAGAACACACACTATAGAATTTGACATAAAACATCCCCACACAGCAGAATCAAAGTTTCCCACTGTGTGGGAAGGCACCAAAGTCAATCTCTTCCTCCACTGTTCCCCGTGGTCAGGGCCTCCCCAAGCCCTCCGCAGTTGCTGCTACGGGCGGCCCGATGTCCAGGACCGCTCGCCGGGGTGATACAAGTCCGACGACAGGGCTGCGGGACGTCCTCAGCGGCGTGGACACCAGAGTCGGCCCCCTCCTACCGGATTCGGCGGCTTCCAAAGATGCCTTCTAGCCCGTGCCGAACACTTACTCTCACCTAGTCCCATCTACCTGCGCTCAGACCATAACCCTCCATTCCTTTCCCGTCCATATACCTATCCAATTTATTTTTAAATGATAAAAACAAACCTGCCTCCACCACTTCCACTGGAAGCTCATTCCACATAGCTACCACTCTCTGAGTAAAGAAGTTCCCCCTCATGTTACCCCTAAACTTCTGTCCCTTAATTCTCATGTCATGTCCTCTTGTTTGAATCGTCGCTATTCTCAATGGAAAAATCTTATCCACGTCTACTCTGTCTATCCCTCTCATCGTTTTAAAGACCTCCATCGTTCCCCCTTAACCTTCTGCGCTCCAAGGAATAAAGGCCTATCTTGTTCCCCCCATCTCCTCTCCCCCCCCCTCTTCCCACTTCCTCTCCCCCCCTTTCCTCTCTCCCCCTCTCCTCTCTCCCCCCTCTCCTCTCCCTCTCCCCCTCTTCTCTCTCCACCCCCCTCTCTCCCACCCTCCCTCTCCTCTCTCCCACCCTCCCTCTCTTCTCTCTCCCACCCTCCCACTCCTCTCTCTCCCACCCTCCCACTCCTCTCTCTCCCACCCTCCATCTCCTCTCTCCCCCCTCCCTCTCTCGCCTCCCCTCCCCCCTCTCCTCTCTCCCCACCAACCACCCCCACCTCTCCTCTCGGTCTCCTCCCCCTCCCTCTCCCCCCCCTCTCCTCTCCCCCCCTCTCCTACTCTCCCCTCTCCATCTCGTCCCCCCTCTCTCTCCACCCTCTCCCTCCTCCCCTCCCCTCTCCCCCCCTCCCCTCCCCCCCCCCCCCCTCCTCGCCCTCTCCCCCTCTCTCTCTCTCTATCTCTGTGCCCTCTTTTTCTCCCCTCCATCCCCTCCCCACCATCCCTCCCCTAAACCCCCCTCCCCTCCACCCTCCCTCCCCCTCCTTGCTCCCCACCTCTCCCTCTCCGCACACCTCACCCCCCTCTCAGCACACCCTCTCTCTCCCCTTCCCCCTCTCTCCTCCCTCTCTCTCCCCTCCTCCCCTCCCTCCCTCCCTCCCCTAAACCCCTCCCCTCCACACCCCCACCCTCTTCCCTCCACCCTCCCTCCCCCTCCCTGCTCCCCACCTCATCCCCCTCTCAGCACACCCTCTCTCTCCCCTTCACTCGCACCCTCTCTCTCTCCTCCCCTCCTCCCCCACCTTTCCCCCCTCACCCACCCTCCCTCTTCTCCTCCTCCCCACCCCCTATCCCTCTTGCCCCTCTCTCTGTGTCTCTCTCTCTTCCTGTCTCTGCCCTGTCTCTGCCCCTTCTCTCTCTGCCCTCACTCTCTATCCCCGCCCCCCTTCCCCTCTCTAGATGTGACTGCAAATTGGGGGCTATGCGTCAGTAGATAGGGTGGTTATGGGGTAAAAGGAGCAAATTAATAATATTAATATAATATCAAGGGGGGTAATTAGTGTGAGTGCGGGGGGAGGGGGATAGTTAGTGTGTGTGACGCTGCATGCCACCTCCCCCCCACAACCGCACGTTGGTGGAACAGACCCAACGGGTCTGCACTTGGTCTAGTATACCATAAATATTGATCCAGCCCAAAGATACTAGAGATATTGATCCTTGTAGATGGTTTATGCATGCAACCTATAATGTAGCTACCTCAATACCACTAACCACGCCCAGCCATCTCAGTATAACTGTGATATCTTCCCCTTGCTCCTCCCAGTACGCCAGAAGACCAGATGTAGTCAGTACTGGGACGTGTTTGACATGTGCCTTTATTAAAGACTCAGTAAAGTTACAGTGTGTCAGACTTGACGCCTTTACATGGTGTCAGCAAGTTAAACGCGCGCCTCCTGTTTATCGGGTTTTATTTGCCCCTAGTTTTACTAGTGTTTAATTCCCTATTCACCATGGCATCCTCGTGCCGCAAGCCCTCTCCCCCTGTCTTTGACGCTGACATTGCGGAACGCTGGGCTACTTTCGTGTTGGACTACAACCACTTCATCAACATCGTGCACCGGAATGACCCTGATGCGGTCAAAGCCTCGCTCCTGCTGAACCTTGCTGGTCCCGATGCTATGAAACGAGCTCAGGCTTTCAACTACAATCCAGCGGTCCTGGATGACAACGACCAGGTCGTCGAGCCGGCGGAATCTGCCAATGACCCGGCATGTCTCTTACGCAAGTTTGCGGAGATTTGTGACTTGCCCTCCAACCGTATATTGGAGCGGGCTAGATTCTTTACACGGAAGCAGCAGCCTGATGAGCCTGTTGAATGTTTTATCGCTGACCTGCGCTACCTTGCTCAGCGGTGCCGTTTCGAGACCATGCGTGATCAGCTCACCAGAGATATTTTGGTCACCGGCATGCTAGATCAGAAGCTTCGAGAAGCGCTGCTGCGAAGACCGGATCTCACCCTGACTGAGGCTATGCATGCATGCCGTATAGCTGAGGTGGTTGCCCCGCTACATGGGCAGAGGGGATCTGACAATCGGGCTATTAATCTGACTGGTGTTGCTATGCCCCGTCGCAAGTAAGACAACGTTCGCCCTGCACCGCGGCTGACTTATGCCGCTCGGGTCCCGCTTGTCAAGAAGTGCCCCAACTGCAATTATATCCACTCCATGCAGTCGCAGTGCCCAGCATTTGGCAAAGCTTGTAATTTCTGTAAGAAGATGAACCATTTCTCAGCTGCCTGTCGCTCCCGTGGGAATATTCCTCCAGCTCCCAGACAAGTTTTAAACAACCTTCAACAAGTCGATAACGAATTCGGTTCCCAGTTTTCTGTCGACACTGCCCTCGACTCTGAGCCCAGTATTTCCATGGGAGATGCGAGAGTTTATTCTCTCCTTCATAATCAATCTCGCCTTCCCGATCCTTCTGTGCTTGTCACTGTCAACAACAAGTCCTTCACTGCTAAGATGGACACGGGGGCGAAAGTGAATGTTATGTCAACATCCCTGTTCAGGAAGATAAGAAATAATGAGCTGTTGACTGCTGATCGCTCCATATTGCGTGCTTATGGGGGAGAGGAGCTGAAACCTGTGGGGAGGGCCACCTTCCACTGTGTGCTGAAGAAAACTTCCCGTGACCTGTTGTTTTTCATTCTTGACTGCGACTGTGTGACTCTGTTGAGCAATCAGGCCTATCAGGATCTCGGGCTGGTGTCCTTTGACCGTACTGTCCACGAAGTGCGGGAGATGCTGAATCCACTCTCCGAGTACCCTGACCTATTCGATGATGAACTGGGGAAGCTGCCCCTTGTATACAAGATCGCAACTGACCCGTCGGTTGTACCAGTGGTCCGTGCTCCACACAGGGTGTCGTTTGCCATGAAGGGCAAGGTCGAAGCCATGCTGAAGAACATGGTTGACATGGGAGTGCTTGAAGCTGTCAGCGAACCCACCGAGTGGGTCTCCACCATGGTCGCCACCATGAAGAAGGGTAAGAACGAGATACGGGTGTGCATCAACCCCAAAGACTTAGATCTGGCAATAAGACGTCCTCACTACCCCATGAGGACTGTAGAGGATGTTGCTGCCCAGGTCGGTCAGGCCACGATGTTCTCTGTCCTTGATGCCAGGAGCTCATTCTGGCAAATACCTCTAGACAAACACTCCTCAGACTTAACCACTTTTGGCACCCCCTTCGGAAGATTCAAAATTTTGCGGATGCCGTTCGGCATCAACTCTGCCAGCGAAGTGTTTCAACGCTCCATGGAGCAACTGTTTGCTGGCCTGCCGTGTGCCATTATCGTGTATGACATCCTGGTTTACGGTAAAGATGCTGCTGAGCACGACCACAACCTCCGACGGATTCTAGACCGCGCTCGCCAGATCAACTTAAAACTTAACCCGTCAAAGTGCAAGTTCCGTGTGGCTGAGGTACCCTACGTTGGCCATATCTTCACAGCCCACGGGCTGAAAGCTGATCCGCCGAAGACCAACGCTATCTCCGAGCTGCCTGCCCCGACCGACGTGACCAGCCTGCAGCGTTTCCTGGGCATGGTCAACTACTTGGGAAAGTTTATCCCCGACCTCAGTGAGTTGAGCGCACCCCTGAGGCAACTGACAAAAAAAGACATTGCCTGGTCCTGGTTTCCCCAACACCAGCAGGCTTTCGACTTCCTCAAAACAAAGCTGATCAGCACGCCGACTCTCAAGTTTTTCGATCTGCAACGTCCAATTGTAGTTACGTGTGATGCTTCCCGCTTCGGACTCGGCGCTGCCTGCCTGCAGTTCTATGATGACGGCTCTCTGCAGCCCATTTCTTATGCCTCGCGTACCATGACAGACACTGAGCAGCGCTATGCACAAATCGAGAAGGAGCTTCTTGCGGTTGTATTCGCCTCCTCCAAGTTCCATGAACCCCATGAGGACTGTCTACCGCCGGAGCCGCCAGCACCTGTTGGCCGTTAACGAGCCTCAGCCTCCTCCTGCGGATCCCTACACTCCTCCGTTGCATTTCGAGCCTGCCACCAATAATTACCCCACAGCTCCCTGCATGCCCCGGTCAGTTCGCTTGCCGCGGTCTCCTCCCTCTGCGCTTCCTGGGTTCGGGCAGATGATCTCCTCCCCTGCTCGTTCTCCTTCTCCCCCGTCTCCTCCTCCTGGATCACCCGTGCCGGTTGGGTCACCTTCCGCATTCCCGGTTGGGTCTCCGCCTGCTTTCTCCTCCCCGGCTGCTACTGCTCCTCCTCCTCTTCTATCGGGTGGGGAGGGTGATGGTGCTATACGCACACGCTCGGGTCGGGTTGTCAAACCTCCTGTCCGCTACGGTGATTTCGTTTAAAATTTGCATGTGTTGTATAATCACACTGCCACTGTTATAACTTCAATTT